>NC_069502.1:1025036268-1025101268 GCF_027579735.1 Bombina bombina
GACTGATTTCACACCATATTCAATCTTTTCCTTGTGGTTTTTAAATTTGTTTAATAGCGGGGCAATTGGGGCACTTTTAAAAACGTAACCAGAGGTCAGACTGGTTGTGGGCGTGCAATAAATTAGCACTCCACTTGCAATCTAGCCCTAAATTGTTTAGAAATAGCTCATTTACCTTTATTTTGTCAGTCGAAATAGCTGCATTTTTGGTGATTTTAAATTGCTCTTGAGAAAGGTGGATTTCTGGTGAAACTCGTTGAGCTATTTATATTATAACATTTTAAACAAAGTTAGATTTCAATGTTGTAAGATAGATGTCTCAGTTTTTCTTTAATAAAGGACATTTTTTCCACGTACACATATAAGTATTTTCCTTTTAATGCACTTTGAAAGTAAAACTTTACTACACTCTAGTTGGCTTTTTACCGCTAAGGTATCGACACCATTATTGTATCCCTATTTGGTGTTTGTGAAACGAGGGGGAAGCCGGCAATATACCTTGAGGACGACAGCGCTGCTATTCTACAGACACTTCCAGATACACAGAAAAGGAGTAACTGTGGCAGGCAGAGTTTACTAAGTAATTCAATTGTTACCATAGTGATAATATAAAGAAGCCTATGTGTTTTTATTCAGTGATAAAATGAGGTCTTCTTTTCTGCAAGCACAGTCCATTTTAATGGGTTATGGTTTCAAAGCGCAAAAGCAGCTTTTTTATATAAAAAAAATAAGACATTATATAGTCTATAACTGGTATAATAAGTCATTGGAAACACATTAAGGGTAAAAACAATTACAGTACACTATTCCTTTAACCTGCCAAAAGGTATCTGTTTTAATCCAGTTAGTATTATTATTATTTAGTATTACTATTTATTATTAATAGTATTGCACATGTATTAATTATACTACAAATATTAAATTACTAGTCTATGCACAATAATATGTATTATTACACACTATAAAAAATAAATCACAAGGGCATAAATTGTGTGCCTGTAGCTAAAATTGAAATCCTTTGAAAAATTCAGCACAAATTTCCTAGAGTCTCAACTTCAGAAACATAATTATACCCAGACCTCTATTATTTAGTAATGACAAGCTATACGTATGGCACATACATATGGTCGCTATGAGCAGATACCAATAAAGGCCATTTTTAGGCCTAGATTACAAGTGGAGTGGTAATTTATTGCACACCCGCAATGGGCAAATTTGTTTATTGCTAACGTGAGCTCGGATCTTTGATTAATTTTATAAATGTGCCCCAAATGCCCCCAAAATCAAGTGCTAGTAAAATAAAAAAAATAAAAAAAGAAAACTGCACTTTTCAGTTTTTGAGGGCTACAATTGGAGACTGTGGCACTGAAAAGTGCCTTTACAATGCAGTCTATGGGAACTGTGTGTTCCCAGTAAATATATATGTATATGCTTATATACAGTATATGTATGTGTTAATATGTGTAAATTTTATTTATTTATAAAATATTTTACCAGGAAGGATACATTGAGATTTCTCTCATTTTCGAGTATGTCCTGGGTTTCAAGTATAATCGTATACAAATATATTTATACTTTGCTGCCATCGCTGTGCTTCTTTCCCCCTTCACTAAGCGAGGTTCTTATGCCATGTCTCTTGGCCTGAGAACGAGGCTCCCATAGCTTATGGAAGCACACTCTTGTGAGCGCAATGCTTTCCAGCAAATTGTAATACCAGTGCATATTAGTCTGCGCTGGTATTACTCAGTGGAGTGCTAATATCTCTTTCAATTTATATTTAGAGCTCCACTTGTTATCTGGCCCTAAGTAGGCTACAATATGTCCTCTGTCTCCTTGGTGAAATCTGTTTTTGCAAAGGTGATCACTTTTCTATTTAAAGAATAATCCAACCTTAATTGGTTTATCAGGTTAGCCAACCACGATTGCAGGTGTGCAGCTCATTGTCAATAGTTAGCCATCCAGTGTTGGTCTTCAAATTTTTTCAGAGCTGCTTTTTGTTCCCAGCCCAGTCCTGAAGGGGGGCGTTAGTTCATAAGCAGAAAAGATTAATTATGCATTAGTAGTTCAACTTGTTGTCCAAATTACCAGTAGTTATAAGTAGTGGTGGAAAAATATCATTATAGGTTACCAGTCAGGGAGAAAAGTTACTAGCCAACTCATTGATAAAAATAAGAAAAAGCTAGATTATTAGTGGAATTTTCAATGCTGTTCAGAAGAAACTGTAGCTATTATGTCCAAAAGTCTCTGAAACCAAGAGATAGTTACCATTACTTCATATGTATAATAGGCTCCTCAAGTTTTACTGCTCACAGGCTACTACTGATACCAATAGGTTAGGTTAAACTCTCACTATCAGGTGAGGCAAGCATTGTTGAGTATCAAGCCCAAAATATTTAATGGGTTTTTAGTTTTAACTTGTTTCATATTTTATCATATATAGTTAACAGTTAGGTAGGCAGAAAAGTGGCAATGATTATTACTGAGGCCTAAAAAAGAAAGTCTAACATTACAAAAACAAACAGTCTGTTGAGGTGCTGATGTAGATACTAGCTGCTACATTATACACTTTGTGAAACCTTGGCTGTCACTTATAAAAAGATCTTCTCTTGTAATGGACATGGTACTGGGTGTCTTTTTTTCTCTTACATGTAAGAGACATTAAACTGCTAAGTACAACTACAGTAGCATAGAAACTACTCACCATGCTATTGGCTTCCTCCTATGCCTGCATCTGTTGTTCTCTTATTTTAACCCCTTACAACTATCAGTTAGTGAATAGTGATGTCGCGAACAGTTCTGCCGCAAATAGTTCGCAGCGAACATAGCATGTTCGCGTTCGCAGCGGACGGCGAACATATGCGATGTTCGATCCGCCCCCTATTCATCATCATTGAGTAAACTTTGACCCTGTAGCTCACAGTCACAAGACACATTCCAGCCAATTAGCAGCAGACACTCCCTACCAGACCCTCCCACCTCCTGGACAGCATCCATTTTAGATTCATTCAGAGCCTGCATTCTTAGTGAGAGGAGGGTCAGTGTAGCTGCTGCTGATTTAATAGGGAAATCGATAGCTAGGCTAGTGTATTCAGTGTCCACTACAGTCCTGAAGGACTCATCTGATCTCTGCTGTAAGGACAGCACCCCAAAAAGCCCTTTTTAGGGCTAGAACATCAGTCTGCTTTTTTTTTTTTTCCTGTGTAATCTAATTGCAGCCTGCCTGCCAGCTCAGGCTCACAGCGTATACTGTGCCCACTTGCCCAGTGCCACCACTCATATCTGGTGTAACAGTAGTGTACATTTAAAAAAAAAAAAAAACAACTTTTTTTAATTTGAAATAATAGCAGTCATTTTCCTTCACACTTGTCCATTTGAGGTCCTGCCAGGGCACAGTGTGACACCAGTGCAAGTCATATCTGCTAAAACAGTAGTGTACATTTAAAAAAAAAAAAAAAAAAAAACTTTTTTTAATTTGAAATAATAGCAGTCAGTTTCCTTCACACGTGTGCGTTTCAGGTCCTGCCAGGGCACAGTGTGACACCAGTGCAAGTCATCATATCTGCTAAAACAGTAGTGTACATTTAAAAAAAAAAAAAAAAAACTTTTTTTACTGTGAAATAATAGCAGTCAGTTTCCCTCACACGTGTGCATTCCAGGTCCTGCCAGGGCACAGTGTCACACCAGTGCAAGTCATATCTGCTAAAACAGTAGTGTACATACATTTAAAAAAAAAAAAACCTTTTTATTGTGAAAAAATAGCAGTCAGTTTCCCTCACACGTGTGCGTTCCAGGTCCTGCCAGGGCACAGTGTCACACCAGTGCAAGTCATATCTGCTAAAACAGTAGTGTACATACATTTAAAAAAAAAAAAAAAACCTTACACTACCTGAACGATACAACATCATACCTGATGTTTTAAAGCATGTTATTCCAAACAATTTAGGAATGTTAGGTGATTTATGCCCTTTATGGATTAAAACCAGACTCTGCATCAACTATGTCATTTTCCATGGGAGTTTGCCATGGATCCCCCTCCGGCATACCCCAGTCCAGGTGTTAGTCCCCTTGAAACAACTTTTCCATCACTTTTGTGGCCAGAAAGAGTCCCTGTGGGTTTTAAAATCCGCCTGCCTATTGAAGTCTATGGGGGTTCGCCCGGTTCGCAAACTTTTGCGGAAGTACGCGTTCGCCGTTCGCGACATCACTATTAGTGAAGCTCTGCATCTTCACACTGGGTGCCGCCATCTTGGAGCTTATATTTTTTATGTAACTTTTTTTAATTTGAAATAATAGCAGTCATTTTCCTTCACACTTGTCCATTTGAGGTCCTGCCAGGGCACAGTGTGACACCAGTGCAAGTCATATCTGCTAAAACAGTAGTGTACATTTAAAAAAAAAAAAAAAAACACCTTTTTTTAATTTGAAATAATAGCAGTCAGTTTCCTTCACACGTGTGCGTTTCAGGTCCTGCCAGGGCACAGTGTGACACCAGTGCAAGTCATCATATCTGCTAAAACAGTAGTGTACATTTAAAAAAAAAAAAAAAAACTTTTTTTACTGTGAAATAATAGCAGTCAGTTTCCCTCACACGTGTGCATTCCAGGTCCTGCCAGGGCACAGTGTCACACCAGTGCAAGTCATATCTGCTAAAACAGTAGTGTACATACATTTAAAAAAAAAAAAACCTTTTTATTGTGAAATAATAGCAGTCAGTTTCCCTCACACGTGTGCGCTCCAGGTCCTGCCAGGGCACAGTGTCACACCAGTGCAAGTCATATCTACTAAAGCAGTAGTGTACATACATTTAAAAAAAAACAACCTTTTTTTACTGTGAAATAATAGCAGTCAGTTTCCCTCACACGTGTGCGTTCCAGGTCCTGCCAGGGCACAGTGTCACACCAGTGCAAGTCATATCTGCTAAAACAGTAGTGTACATACATTTAAAAAAAAAAAAAAACCTTACACTACCTGAACGATACAACATCATACCTGATGTTTTAAAGCACGTTATTCCAAACAATTTAGGAATGTTAGGTGATTTATGCCCTTTATGGATTAAAACCAGACTCTGCATCAACTATGTCATTTTCCATGGGAGTTTGCCATGGATCCCCCTCCGGCATACCCCAGTCCAGGTGTTAGTCCCCTTGAAACAACTTTTCCATCACTTTTGTGGCCAGAAAGAGTCCCTGTGGGTTTTAAAATCCGCCTGCCTATTGAAGTCTATGGGGGTTCGCCCGGTTCGCAAACTTTTGCGGAAGTCCGCGTTCTCCGTTCGCGACATCACTATTAGTGAAGCTCTGCATCTTCACACTGGGTGCCGCCATCTTGGAGCTTATATTTTTTATGTAACTTTTAAGCTGTGAAACAAAATTGGAAAAAATGCAATGCTTACGCTCTCTAATATGTGATCTAAACTGAAGTGAAAGGTATAGCTGTCAAAATACCAGTGACATCACAGATCTGTAAAAGTGCACTGCTTCTGTCACAGAATGCAATACACTACAATATGGTGACACCCAGTATAAAATGCAGATCTCAACCAACTGGCTTATGTAATGAGTTAAAATAAGAGAAATGCTTTAAAGGGACATTAAACACTGAATAAATGCTAGATAGATTGATGCATTTAAAGAGAAGATTAGTCTGAGAATAAAATGTAGATGTATTTTTTTAAAGTTTCTTAGCTGTTTGAATATTGACAAAATAAGTGTAAAGTTTTAGTGTCTATAAAACAATGGGGGCTGCCATGTTGTAACTAAAGTTACCTTCTCTGCTGTGGCCAATTAGGGACAGTTATAAATAGGTAATTAAAGTAGACTCTTGAGAAAGCCTATTTCAAAGGACGAAACGCATTGTAATATTAGCATCTATTTTGGAAACAATCTGAACGATTTTATTTTACTTTTCACAGGATATCCCAATGACTTTTGGTAAAGAATTCCAAAGATTTCTGGGACATTGGGGACATTGTATAGATTCTCACCACTAGGAATACAAGTTTGATTATTTATATTACTCATTAACACTTTTCTTCACCTTTAAGACTATTTACATTTTTTAATTTATTTTTTCTATTTAGATTTTTTTTAACTTTTTGAACTTTTATTTTTCTGTATTTTTTGTAAAAAATTTTTCTCTTTTTTTCTTTTTCTGTGTATACACATTTTTAAATTTTTGGTTTTCCACAAGGTTCTGAGATATATTTTCAACACAGATATTATCGGCGTATAATTTGGGTACACACACTTTGGACAATTTCACAATTCGTACTATACTAATGATGTAGGACTGGAAGAAGCACAATGCTAAACTCAATTAGTGGGATCACACACTTGTTGATGATTTGTTTCCTCCACGAACAGACAGCAATTATATAATTTGTAATACTGGATAACCCCTATTAGGATTATCCACTATCTTTTATATACCACATAGGGTCTAATGTCTTCTGCTTCTATATTTTATTGAACATATTGATTTTATGGTCAATTGTACACATGGATCCATGTTTTTAAATTGATGTTTATATCCTATTTGATGTTTTTTATTCTATTTGATGTATTAAATATAATGTTTTTTAACGTATATATTACCGACTCTGAGTACCAGATACTGTAAGAGATTCTCAATATCAGAGCATAGTCACCGTAGCCTTTAACTTTTAGGCGCTCTGATCATCACCTACAAATAATGACAGTATATTGCAGAGGTTTTTTTTTATATATGATTTATCATTTTATATTACCATCTCAAAGATTTTAATATCCCTTTAAAGAGAGCTACAGGTGAAAAAAAAAAACAATAGAATTGTGAGTAATAACCATGTTACTGTAGTTGTACCCAGCAGTTTTACGCCCCTTTAGGCACTTGATGTTCACACACACACACACACAATGTTTTTTTAAGGTACAGATGACATTATAAATGATTCTTCCAGTTTATTTCCCCAACATTGAAGTTGTCAACCACAGTCTTAAGTTACATTTTCACAACATTCTTGGCTGCTAGTTGACCCCATTCCAAACTGCTAATTGAACCCCTTAATGAGAGATGCTAAACCATCTGCTAGGACACATCTGCCTATGACTTAGCAAAATGATGAAATATTTAATACAATGTGAGAAAAAGATAGGGGTTTTTACTCCAAAAAATAATAAACTAAATGTATAATACCTTGGTAGTAAACACTAAAGCTTAATTTCAGCAAACTAAACTGTACTTTTTTTTATTTCTCTCTTTTGAAAAAAAGAGAATCTGCTCTCATATGAGAGAACATTCCTGCGTAACGCGTTTCCTTTTTTATTTCTCCAGATTTGTAATTGAAATGGTTAAATATACACACACACATATACTAAATAATATAATAATTTAAATTAAAATTGTTAATAAGAAATATGAAAAAGTACAGTTTTAAAATGGGAACTCATACTGAAAAAAATATATAATTTCAAATAAATGTATTTTTATGTTTTTTATAAATATAAATATATATATATATATATATATATATATATATATATATATATATATATATATATATGCTCAAAATAGCCCATTTTATCTGGCTACAAAACCTTTATTATATCTAATAGATATATATTTTATCATTAGAGCTTACTCCAGCTAGTCCATGGTGGTTCATACAGCTAACATGCCATGCTTGCAGTTATTAGGATAATTGCTGCTAACATACAGTATATCGCTAGCTCTGCCAGTCAACATGTTTACATCTACATATGGTAATTGAAAACTCCATAGCCACATCACAAAATAGAAGACATTTATCAAAGCTAGAATTTGTCCCAATTAAATGTAAAAATTAATCAGAGATGTCTTGTTTTCAAATGCTGAAATTAATCAAATCTATTATTTAAACAGTCCTGCAAAGTCAGAGCATGTTTTTATAACTGATGCAACGCATGAGAGTTATTTTAATTTATATCAATTTTTGGCTGGTTATTTCAATACAACAAACTGTATGGAACAAGTTCTATTCTCTTTCCTAAGTCTAAGTAATAAGTCTTAAATTTAAATAATTAAGCAATAAGTGTATATGTATATATATATATATATATATATATATATATATATATATATATATATATATATATATATATATATATATATATATACAGTATCTCACAAAAGTACACCCCTCACATTTTTGTAAATATTTTATTACATCTTTTCATGTGACAACACTGAAGAAATTATAATTTGCTACAATGTAAATTAGTGAGTGTACAGCCTGTATAACAGTGTAAATTTGCTGTCCCCTCAAAATAACTCATCACACAGCAATTAATGTCTAAACCGTTGGCAACAAAAGTGAGTACACCCCTAAGTGGAAATGTCCAAATTGGGCCCGATTAACCATTTTCCCTCCCTGGTATCATGTGACTCGTTAGTGTTACAAGGTCTCAGGTGTGAATGGGTAGCAGGTGTGTTAGATTTGGTGCTATCACTCTCACACTCTCTCATACTTGTCACTGGAAGTTCAACATGGCACCTCATGGCAAAGAACTCTCTGAGGATCTGAAAAAAGAATTGTTGTTCTACATAAAGATGGCCTAGGCTATAAGAAGATTGCCAAAACCCTGAAACTGAGCTGCACCACAGTGGGCAAGACCATACAGCGGTTTCACAGGACAGGTTCCACTCAAAACAGGCCTCGCCATGGTCGACTAAAGAAGTCATATCCAGAGGTTGTCATTGGGAAATAATAATAAAAATAACTAGTATTTATATAGCGCATTTCTCCCAGTGGGACTCAAAGCGCTTTTTCAGTGCTCGCTCTCGGAATTAACCAAATCAGCAGTAGTTGTTATTATTACCCAATTTAATGGTACTCATTTTATCGACCTCGGAAGGATGAAGGGCTGAGTCGGCCCAGCCGGGATTTGAACCTGGGACCTTGGATCTTTTAAACTGGCATTTTTGTAGTCAGTGAATTTATCAACTGAGCTACCTCGTCGTATGAGTGCTGCCAGCATTGCTGCAGAGGTTAAAGGGGTGGAGGGGTCAGCCTGTCAGTGCTCAGACCATATGCCGCACACTGCATCAAATTGATCTGCATGGCTGTCGTCTCAGATGGAAGCCTCTTTTAAAGATGATACACAAGAAAGCCTGCAGTTTTCTGGAGACAAACAGACAAAGGACATGGATTACTGGAACTATGTCCATGTTGTCCGATGAGACCAAGATAAATTTATTTGGTTTAGATGGAGTGTGGCGGCAACCAGATGAGGAGTACAAAGACAAGTGTGTCTTGCCTACAGTTAAGCATGGTGGTTGGAGTGTCATGGTCTGGGCCTGCATGAGTGCTGCCGGCACTGGGGAGCTACAGTTCATTGAGAGAACCATGAATGCCAACATGTAGTGTGACATACTGAAGCAGAGCATGATCCCTACCTTTGGAGACTGGGAAGCAGGGCAGTGTTCCAACAGGATAACAACCCCAAACACACCTCCAAGACAACCACTGCCTTGCTAAAGAAGCTGAGGGTAAAGGTGATGGACTGGCCAAGTATGTCTCCAGACCTAAACCCTATTGAGCATCTGTAGGGCATCCTCAAATGGAAGGTGGGGGAGCGCAAGGTCTCTAACATCCACCAGCTCCGTGATGTCATCATGGAGGAGTGGAAGAGGAATCCAGTGGCAACCTGTGAAGCTCTGGTGAACTCCATGCCCGAGAGGGTTAAGGCAGTGCTGGAAAATAATGGTGACCACACAAAATATTGACACTTTGGGCCCAATTTGGACATTTCCACTTAGGGGTGTACTCACTTTTGTTGCCAAAAGTTTAGACATTAATGGCTGTGTGTTGAGTTATTTTGAGGGGACAGCAAATTTACACTGTTATACAGGCTGTACACTCACTACTTTAAATTGTAATAAAGTGTCATTTCTTCAGTGTTGTCACATGAAAAGATATAATAAAATATTTACAAAAATGTGATGGGTGTACTCACTTTTGTGAGATACTATATATATATATATATATATATATATATATATATAGGAACATCAAAATATGAGGGCACTCTCAGGTCTTATTTTATGAGGGCACTCTCAGGTCTTATTTTAAATGAACACTAAATTTCCAAAAGTAAGTTGACGTTTCAGCTATTAAGTTAAGCCTTTATTAAGACCATCTTGTTACAGCTGTTTGCCTGTACACAAACGTGTTAAACCGCCATTCTGAGACTGTGTATACAGTTTTAAAAAGCAGGAATGTAAAGATTAGGATCCGGACCATTTTAGGTTCAGCACCCTGGATAGCGCTTGCTTATTGGTGGCTACATTTAGCCACCAATAAGCAAGCGTAACCCAGCTAAAATCCAACCAAAAATGGGCCAGCTCCTAAGCTTTAAATTCCTTCTTTTTAAATAAAGATAGCAAGAAAACAAAGAATACTTGATAATAGGAGTAAATTAGAAAGTTGCTTAACCTCTTAAGGACATATGACGGAATTTTTCCGTCATAAAACAATTGAGCAAAGTGAAAGCTGTGTCCTTAAAGGGATAAAATGGCATGCTTTATCTGAACCATTAAAGAAAAAAAAAGGGTTTAGTACCTTTAATAAAAACTGGGTTCAAACAAATGATTGTGTAGATCATGTTGTGTCAAAATGTTTCCCTGTCTCTGTTTCACATTTTTAGAATATTAATAGACTTTAAAGGGACAGTCTACACCAGAATTTTTATTGTTTTAAAAGATAGATAATCCCTTTATTACCCATTTCCCAGTTTTGCATTACCAACACAGTTATAATAATATACTTTTAACCTCTGTGATTATCTTGTATCTAAGCCTCTGCAAACTGCCCCTTTTTTCAGTTCTTTTGACAGACTTGCAGTCTAGCCAATCAGTGCCTGCTCCCAGATAACTTCACATGCACGAGCACAGTGTTATCTATATGAAAGACGTAAACTAACACCCTCTAGTGGTGAAAAACTGTTAAAATGCAATCTGAAAAGAGGTGGGCTTCAAGTTCTAAGAAATTAGCATATGAACCTCCTAGGTTAAGCTTTCAACTAAGAATACCAAGAGAACCAAGCAAAATTGGTGATAAAAGTAAATTGGAAAATTGTTTAAAATTACAAGCTCTATCTGAATCATGAAAGTTTATTTTGGCCTAGACTGTCCCTTTAATTAATGTGCCACACTATCTCTGCCTTTGTGATTTTTTACAAGTATAATTCATTTATGAAGTGCCATTGAGCTGTTTAGTGCTAAGAGAAGGAGAGCAATAATATATATACTGATATAAAACTATTATTTGTTATGTTATCTGTCCTTTTATAAAAGAAAGAAAAAAAAATTTCTTTTAATAAAATATAAAAAAGCTGTATGCAGTTTTTCTCAAGAGAATACAATACATTAGTATTCTAATTGTATACATTATTAATATTTGGTCTCATAAGAAACAAAAGTCAATAATTGCATTCCTTTACAGTTATCCCAAATGCTCTTCAGTCCAAACAGCTGAATGTGAACCTTGTCCTGACCCACCTTATTAAAATGCATGAAATTACAATGCATGTGAAATGGACAGTTGCATCCAATTAAATCTGCCCAGCATCTTGTCCATTGGATTAATGGGGACTGCATAAAACAAACCTTCTATAATGGCAATAACAAAGGGTGACTTCTAAAAATGCATTTTAAATCTAATATAGCTTCAGTAATTACAGCAGTAGAAAACAGTATATGCTTGAAAATGGGAAAACACTTTATTTTAAAGACAAGTTAACTCTGATGCTGCCAAAAGAACGGGTGCACTAAGCAAGAAAAACAGACTCCTTGGGCAGAAGGCAGAATATATTCTGGATATATTAAAGCTTACTGATACACAATGCACACATGTTGTTTTCCTACATGTTGCTCGAATAGAGTGCTGTCCAACTTTAAGTCAGTGGGACAGATTTTCATGCATACTCATGCTGTTAGGTCAGATAGTATCAGATGCACTAAAAATCAACATACTGGTACAACATGGTACATTAACCCTTTATTCACCACTATAGAAAAGCACACATAGCCTTTATAAATGCACTACTAATCATCAGATTCTCTCCCTGAAACCTATCCTACTTTGATTTGTTTTAAATATACTCAGGTGCATAAGTTGGCCTATAACTACAATGCCAATGCCTAGGGCAGCATTAAAGAAACATGAAATCCATTTTTTTTTCTTTAATATTTCATATAGATCATAGAATTTTAAACATCTTTCCAATTTACGTTTGTTATCTAATTTGCTTCATTTTCTTGTTATTATTTGATGAAGGAGCAGCATAGCACTACTGTGAATTAGCTGAAAGGCAATACAAATATGCATATATGTGCAGTCACCAATCAGCAGCTTCTGAGCCTACCTAGGTATACTTTTCAACAGAGGATACAATGAGAACTCAACAAATGAAAGAAAAAAATTGGGTTGCATGCCCCTTTAATTGGGATGGAGAACAAATTTGGAGTGGTAGTTATGTGGCATGAATAAATAAAACACTTGTGTTGTCCAGTTGCTATTATAATTATTCATTTTATTACAGATCAGTTATCTCTGGTTGTATAATGTATGACCCACCCATGTGTCCCTGGATGTCAGTTATCATGTATATAATAGAAACTAATGCAACATTTTATTTGTAGCATTTTAATGAATGTACTAAAGCATCCTCCACTCTTTAGACACATTTGGTTTGTCTATTTAAAAAGACTCTGGGGTCTTATCCAAAAAAAGAAGACTATACAGAGAATCTGGTTGGTTAACGTTTTTTTCTAACTGACTTTGCAAGTTTACTCACTAAAAAGTTTCTGTAAAGTTGGAATAAAAAAATCTGCAGGTTAAATGATAGCCAATGTCTCCGACAGACATTCATTTTAAGGCAGATCCACTATTGTTAAACTGCTGTGGATCTGTCTTAAAATGAGCCCTTTGTTACCAATGACATTGGTCATAAATATTTGTGTTAAATTAGAACTTATAGGAGAAACATTTCAATCTGAGACACAGATCTGTACACATTACACTAACTATTAGAAAAACAGCAAAGTGTCAGCGCTGCTAAGGGGGAAGTAGATGATTTGTATATATGTGTGGAAACTCACAGAATATATTCAGCTCAGAAGTAATATGTATATGCTCTAATGTCCAAATAACGGATTCAGGTAGAACAGGTGTATAAATGATCAGAGTCTAGGGTGAGGTTTGATGTAACTAATTAGTCTATAGATCCCTGATAATTACTTAGACTCATATAAACATCTTGAATTAGACATATAGGATATATTACACTAACTATAATTAGGTTTTTAAGCCCCAAATATAGCAGATTGGTGGTAAAAGATTATGCAACGTGAAATATCCTATTTGCAAAGGATGACAAGTCCTTTGCCATATTATTTTTTATGAATAATCAATTTGATATACTTCCAGAAGTCAACATTTTTTTTTATAACTGACTTAAACTGACTTATGAAAGTTGGTTAGAAGGGTGATTTTACAGACACCTTGCATTTACAGTATAGTTGATTTGACAGACTTTCTCCATTTTGGATATTTTACCCAAGTTTCCTTAACACATTCAAGGCAGATGATATTGTATTATATTATAATATCTATAAAAAATAGTTATATAGAATATATTACAGAAAGACAATTCCTGCATATTGTGTCTCTCTCCTCAAGTAAACTGCAGGCCAAATTTTAATTCACTGGAACAAATGTTTGTACACACAAGTGCTGTTGAGTTAGTTAATAATGCATATGCTAAACCCCACTATACTGATATAACATAAAACATGAATACTGTACACTAAAGGGACACTAAACCCACATTTATTTCTTTTATGGTTCAGACAGAGCATGCAATTATAAGTAACTTTCTAATTTACTATTATAAATTGTTCTTAATTTTCTTACTATTTTTATTTGAAACAGCAGGAATGTAAGTTTAAGAGCCGGCTCACTTTTGGCTCAGCACTTGGGTAGCACTTGCTGATTGGTGGCTACATTTAGTCACCAATCAGCAAGCGCTACCCAGGTGCTGAAACAAAAATGGGCCCCTCCTAGCCTTACATTCCTGCTTTTTCAAATAAAGATAGCAAGAGAATGAAGGAAAATTGGTAATATAAGTAAATTAGAAAGTTGTTTAAAATTGCATGCTCTATCTCTGAACCATGAAAGAAAAAATTTGAGTTTAGGGGTCGATTTATCAATCTGCGGCGGACAGGGGCGGACATACGTGCCCCTGTCTGCCGCAGCTTGCTTCTGGCGGATTGAATTCCTCAGGCGGAATTCAGTATATCACCCAAGCGCTATTTTGCGCTTGCGTGCAATGCCGCCCCCTGCCCGTGCACAGGCAATCACGTGCGGGCAGGAGCTGTCAAAATTTGCCACCTTAGAGATGGCGATAGGTTAGGAAAGCAGCTGTCTGATAACCGCTGCTTGTTAAACAACGACTGCAGGTTCTCTTGTGAGAACATGCAGTCGTAGGGGGTCGAAAGGCTTGTGAAGCCTTTGATAAATCGTCCCCTTAGTATCCCTTTAACATTTTACTGTTTACTATAGCATGCTACAAAAATAATTAGGCAACTCCTAAAAAAAAATATAAAAACAGTAATCAGTATACATCTGTGGTTCTTCAGAAACCACTATTCTGTCTGTCCCACTTATAGACTTTAATGACCCTGAAGTTAACACTACTCTATAAACCCATAAACACAGTTTCTTTCTAATGGATAGAGGATTGTAATACCCTGGTGCATCATATGACCAAATATGCAGCTGTTGTATTGAATATCGCACCCCTAGGCAGCAGTTTAGCTTGCATTGCTTATTGATACATTTTGACCTTTCTATATCTATATTTTTAAACACAAATTAGTGTAACTTCTAGTAATGATCCTAGCACTACAGATTGTGGCTGTGCTTTACAAATATTATTAAAGTATTATTTTATAGGTGTAATGTTTCTTCATTTCCTGACCTGACCTGAGATATTATATCATTCATCCCCAGAGGTGTGGTATTTACTTCAACAGCTCAACATTTCAGGTATAATATTAGCACACATTTTCTCCAGAATCTCTTATGTCATTTGTAAACGGCTGTGAAAAATGTATTTTATCCTCATTAGCAGCCACAAGCTAATGATTTCTCTCTTACAGACATTCTGAAATACTGATTACATTGATTCTAATGAACTTCCTTATCAAGTAATTGACCCATCTTAAATCATTTTAAACAGTTCTTTTTCCCATGTCTATGTAGATACATAAGGTGAAGGGGCAGATGATTACTGACTGGAACTGTGGGAAGATATTTAACCTTTAGACCAAAGGAACAAAGAATAAATTACTAACTGAAGCTGACTTTGCACCTAAGAAAAAGAATATACTTTAACCTCATTCTTGCATTGCTACAAAAACACAAACCATGTATCATATCTTGTTAAAGGTGTATACCATTAGGGCATAATCCATATCACATTCCATAGTTATCTATCACTCTTATGTAAACAAATGTAACAGCCATACAATATCATGGTGAAAAAGAGAATACTCTAATATATATATATATAATTCATTATTGCACAATTGCTTGTATATTCGTGTGTGTTTAACCCTTGAAAAGGGATTAAAAGCACATAGTTAAAGTCCACTCCAGAACACCACTACTGGTAGCTCATCTAGTGACCCCTAAAACACCAGCTAGTTCCCAGTAGTGTAAGGAATGTAAATATTATTTTCCAATTAATGATCGCTAAACAACATAATAAATTTGAAAATAGAAGTGAATTTAAAAGTGTCTTAAAATTACATGCGCTATCTGGATCATGCAAGTTTAATTTTGACCTTCCAATCCCTGTAGTAGTTATTTATGAATTTGTAAAAGACATGGAAAAAATATTGTATTTAGGCATGCATTTCTATTTATTTATTTTTTTAAATCAATTACTAGAAATAAAGAAGTTGTACACAGTAGACAAACATATCCCTTTATAATAAAGCTTGTAAATGTTCTTAGGTCACAAACCTTTTCAAATGCCATGGTTATCTAATATTCTCATGTATACAAACTTCCCAGCTGTACTGATTTATAGGTTTTTAAAAGACCTGGAAAATATACAGTTAGTCACAAATTTCTAATGTATTAAGACTTTTTTTAAAACTCAATTGCTACAAAAATGAAAAAGAATTAGGAAATTGTATGTCCCAATAACATACATAATAAATTATGAAAGTGATATCCACACATTTTTCTTTATAATAAAGCTTGTAAAGGTTTTTAGTTATTAGGTCTTAAACCTTGTCAGATTCCATGGCTGTCCACCTCATGTAAACACATGTACCAGTCATACTTAAAAAATTATTTACGGATTCTTAAAGTGATGGTAAATCCTAGCGTTTGTGAAATGCTAGGATTTACCATTGGAACAAATAAAGGGAACTTTCATTCGTGAAGTATAAAATACTTCATGCTGAAAGATCCTTTTTGTTTGCAGCGTTCGACCGCACTGAGCTGCTAAGGCAACCCACAGCAGAACGCTATTTGGCAGAATGCTATTGTGACGTTTCCACCTCTTAGCCAATAGCTGTGCAGGAAATCCGGCTTGGCGTATTGGCACCAAGTCATTGAAAACTCTGGTGAGTCAAACATTTCTAATTTTTTTAATAAGTTATTTTAAAGGGACAGTTTAGTTAAAAATAAACTTTCATGATCCAGATAGGGCATATAATTTTAAACAACTTTCCAATTTACTTTTATCATCAATTTTGCTTTGTTCTCTTGATATTCTGAGTTGAAAGCTAAAGCTAGGTATTCTCATATGCTAATTTCTTAGTCCTTGAAGGACATCTCTAATCTGAATGCATTTAGACATTTTTTCACAACTAGAGGGCGTTAGTTCACTTGTGCCATACAGATAACATTTTGCTCATGCCCGTGGAGATACCTAGGAGTCAGCACTGATTGGCTAAAATGCAAGTCTGTCAAAAGAACTGAAATAAGGGGGGCAGTCTGCAGTGGTTTAGATACAAGGTAATCACATAGGTAAAAAGTGTATTAATATAACTGTGTTGGTTATGCAAAACTGGGGAATGGGTAATAAACAATTAAACAATAATAATTCTGGTATGGACTGTCCCTTTAAAGACAATTAGTACAAAAACAAAGACATAAATATATTATTTGGAAACAATTATCTCCATTATATAGAGGACAAAAATGTTTGTTATAGTAAATCTTGTAAAAGGTCTAATATTTTAAAAGATAAACCTTATAAAAATCCATGGTTATCTATAAACCTTACATATACAAACTTATTTTCCACTAGTACATAAATAATTATTTCTGGATTCTTAAAAGGCCTTGACAAAATGATATGAGTCATGTGGGTGTATTTATTAATGTGCTAGCGCACATGATATGATGTAGCGTATAATGTCCGCCGCACATCGATAAATGCCAACAGCATACGTTGTCAGCATTTATCATTGCACCAGCAGTTCTTGTGAACTGCTGGTGCAAAGCTGCCCCATGCAGATTCGCGGCCAATCTGCCGCTAGCGGGGGGTGTCAATCAACCCGATCGTATTCGATCGGGTTGATTTCTGTCTGCGGCCTCAGAGCAGGCGGACAAGTTATGGAGCAGCGGTCTTTAGACCGCTGCTTCATAACGTCTATTTCCGGCGAGCCATAAGGAGCTTGATAAATCGGCCCCATGGAGTTCAATTTATTTTTTTTATTGCTTTTTAAGCACAATTACAATAAAATCAAAAGAAATAAAGAAACTGGCAATATCTAAAACGAATCGATAAGTAGTTTTAATTTTTATAATAAAGCATGTAGGGGTCCTAAATTCGTTAGCAAATTTAAACTTTGTTAGCTTTCTGGACAATAAGGCATTTCACAAAATTCAAGGATGATTTACAAATATCTACTAAATGATATTCTCTTGTATAACATAAACTTAGTAATATCCATGAATAAACTCAGAAAAGGGGACAGAACTTTCCTTTCATCCATGACATATAAATATATATGTTTTTTTTTAAATATTAGAGCTCTGTATTATAAAAAAAATATATAATTTATTCATTCTCCTTACTGTTTTAATTATTAAAGAAAAGACTATTTCTATTTTGAAAAAGCAGATATACTTTGTTTTAAGACAATGGATTGTGGTCTTGCTATCTTTTGAAATGTGTCCACCTGAGTATACTGCACTTTATATCTTCCAAAGAGTCAAGTGCTCTAATTAGCTAGAACTCTAATAGTGCTAAAACCAAGATCATTATAGCTAAGTCATTCCTCAGATCTTCTCTCTATTCACAGGCAAGGTATAAACATGTCAACTATGCTTAATTAGGAATAGCTTGTCTTTGGAACATGGTCGTAACCCTCTAATCTGAAGTGAGGCTCTCTAAAAACAAGCTGCTAACTTCATTAAGGAATTATTAGCCAATAGCATTAATAGTTCTCAGTCTTATCGTGGTAACATGATAGCCCTTCTGAAAATATCTGAACATATTTTCATAAAGCAAGAGCAAAATAGGATTTAGCCAGTTGTGAAGCAAATATTTCAGTAGATCAGTGTTAAGTGTCAAGCATGAATGTTAACTCTTATCTGTTAATTCCACTCAAGAAGGTCATAAGGCCTATGAATAAAGTATGTAATACACAAATAGAGGGACCTCATTTGTTCAAGTACTATGACCTTGCCCAACTAGCAAACAAAATGTTAGAATAAGAATTTATGTGCAGAAAAATACACATTTTAGTTATTGGAAGTATAAACACTGAATGTATTTTTTTTCACACATCACAACAATGCGAATATTTTCTATAAATATATTTTATGAGGTTTTATTTCCCCTTAGCTAAAAAATTGGGCATAAACATATACTGTAACCATGATAACATGGTGGTGAATCTTGTTTTGTAGCAAACAGACACAGGGTTGGCTATACATAATTGGGAAAATGCAGGCTTAGAAAAGATGAATATATTTTAATACCTATATTAACTTGTAGTGCACTACATTATTTGTTTATTTTCCTTTTAACATTGGCAAAACATATATTTTAATTTAGTTAGTTGGTCTGTCTGAATTAGGAATGAGGCATTTATTTCATAAACAAATTTAAATAGCTCCCCTTAATGTCCCCAATAAAGTTTGCTTAATGATTTCAATCATCATTATGGGAACAGAGTTTGTCATGGTTTGATGGCACAGACCTGCTCTCCCTCTCATTCATTTCTCTAATCTATTTATGATCTTATTTCACTAAATTAATTAAGACATTTCTAAACCCCTTCCAGAAACAAATAAACAGTTTGTACTACAGACCAGAAATATCAAAGATAAGAGAGGGTGCATATACTATATGTTCTTTAATCAATTGTGCATTGGTAGCATAAAGGTTTAAATAGCAGGATAGAGGTAAGGTGTATACATGCCTGAGGAAACGGCCCTTCAGTGTCGAGAAATGCGTTGCATTAGAGGGGATTACTCCCTTGACCACTACTTGTTGTTATTATATTCTTTTAATATTTTAATTTTTAAATTTCAATTTTTGTTTTCAGTTTTTTTTAATAAAAATGTTTTTTACTATAACACAAGTATAGTAGTTTTTACCTTACCTCTCATTGCCCAATATCTGGCTGTTTGTGTATTTATCCTGTTTTTGGACCATATAGTTGGCAACACCTGGAGTGGGTGAGTTGATACGCTCGAATCTAAAATTATCAGTCTGCATCTACCAGCACATAGGTGTACTATTGGACATTGTGAGTACCCATTTGGCATAATTATCTACATTGTCCCATCTATTTGGTTGATCTACACATGTGGTTTCATTTGTTGTCTTGACTCTCCATTACAGACACACCTGGCGGGGATATCCTGGAGTGGGTGTACTGACACACCATATTATGTCAGTCTGCTTACATTAGCACATTGGGGTGCTTATTTTAAATGTGAGTACCAATCTGGCTTGAGTACATAAGCTTTGTATGTATGTATTGTATTGGGTACTTTTAAAGTGCGGCTAATCACCAGTAAGGGTCTCAAGACGCTGCTCAGGATGAAAGGCTGAGTGGAACTCTCCGGGATCGAACTTGCAACCCTTGGGTTGCTACAGAGCTCAGCCACAGTGCCTTAGAATGCTGACCTATCTGTCTGGCTTTTTTGGTTTGGTGATTCCACACATGAGGCGCCCCTCTCTTTCTTCTATTGTACTACAGACCAATCAGATCTGCCTTGTACTAACCAACAGCTTGTTAAGAATTTCCCCTGGCACCCCCCACAAAAATATGTCACTCCTCACACTGACTAATGCCTGGCGCTCCACTGCTGGTTTTTTTTTTTATCACTGGCCCAGACATATAGGGGGTGCATTCCTTCCCTTGCTCTCTTTTGCCCACCTCTCACATTGCAGTTCTCAGGAAGATTGTAACTGACAGATTTTTCTGTACCATTACCTATCCTTTTTGTCCTGTTCATGGGTGGGGTGACAATATATTTCTGCACTCAGGCGGCAAGTACCGGCTCCACCTTGGCCTGACATTCAACTCTGGATTGACAAGACTTGACCCACACCACTACCCAGGCATCACCCTGAGCCTTCTTTCTCTAAAACTATAGTTGCCAATGATGGAAGGTATGCAGCCAAGAATCCTTTAAATATTTCCAAATTTGTCCAAATATATACAAACATTAGCCTTTCAGAAACATTTTTAGCCTATATAAGACTACATTCTGACATTATACTTTGCCTCTATAATTTATGATAATACTGTAGTATGTACTGAATTTTTGTTTTGTTATCACCTTTATTTGTAGAGTGCCAATACTTTTTTGCAGCTCTATACAGTGAATACAATAAATAAGGACAGGACAAGGATGGCAGACTGGTGCAGAAAGTTGACAATATAAGCTACCTTTATCGAGGTGGGAGGGCAGCTTTACAGCCCTTGTGGTGCCGGCTTGCTACACCACCTTAAATCACCCCAAACTCATTTGTCCATCATGATTGAATGGTCCTGCTTGTGTATGGTTGGCTGCGTGAGAGCAGAGACAGGACTGTAAAAGTGCTGCTTGCGCAATAATAAGCTAGGAACCTTGTCCGGTCACCAAATGATAAATTCAGCCCAGTGTGTATAATATTTTCTCCAATTTTAGATTAAAAGAACACATCAGTTGTTACATTTTAGAATTCCATAATCATTTTGATAGCACACTAATTTAAAAGATCCATATCAGAATGATATTCCTCCTACCATGATCTAAAGCTTAAATTTATTATGATTGTCATTCTAATATTGTGCCGACTGTCTGAAATGGCAATCATTTTGATAATTTTCTAGTTTAACAGGGTTAGAGAAAAGCCCTCAAAGTGTTGATAGATAACACTGAACAAACACATTTAAAATATTGAAAAAAAGCAGAAAATGGTATCTTATTTCAAACATCTGTTTCACTCTAACCATGAAACGCACAGCTATGGTCCTGAACTTTTCATAAGTGCTTTTATCCATTTTTCATTCTGCAATCCAGATCCTTACTTTGATGTGTGTCAAACCATTAACTTATGCACTTATTCCGCCTGCATGCGCCTTTTCTTGAATCTTACTACTGACAACAATAAATTAAAATATACTATTTTTGATGTCAGTTCTTCAATAGGAATGTGCTGAACTGTCTATATTGCAACACATCAGAAAAGTTGCCTTCACAAAAGACACAGATTTTTTTTTCTTAAATGTTACTATTCAGTCATTTATGTAACACTGACCTAAAATTCCATATATTCTCTAGGAAAAAGAAATATATTGCTTCTTGCTGTATCATAGCTCTGTAAAATATAATTAAAGGGACAGTGAACACCAGAATTTTTATTATTTAAAAGGATTGACAATCCCTTTATTACCTATTCCCCAGTTTTGCATAACCAACACAGTTATATTAATACACTTTTTACCTCTGTGATTACCTTGTATCTAAGCCTCAGCAAACTGCCCCTTATTTCAGTTCTTTTGACAGACTTGCATTTTAGCCAACCAGTGCTGGCTCCTAGGTAACTCCACAGGCGTGAGCACAATGTTATCTATATGGAATACATGAACTAATGTCCTCTAGTGGTGAAAAATATCAAAATGCATTCAGATAAGAGGCGGCCTTCAAGGGATAAGAAATTAGCATATGAGCCTACCAAGGTTTGGCTTTCAACTACAAATAGCAAGAGACGAAAGCAAAATTGATGATAAAAGTAAATTGGAAAGTTGTTAAAATTAAATGCCCTATCTGAATCATGAAAGTTTATTTTTGACTAGACTGTCCCTTTAAATCCCACTCTATATTTAAACACTTTATGTATAGAAGGCAACTCCTTGTCATCTACAATTCTGCAAGTGCTAATAAGCTCAATTCATTATTGTACTACCCTCAATCCACACTGCTTTTTTTTTTATTGTTTTCTAACTTACAACACGGAGGTGCCTTTCACTATATAGAGAATAAAACTTTACAAAAATGTATTCAATATTTAAGAAACTGCTAAATTAAGAAAACATCTTCAGTATATTAGTCGTATTAGCATATATTTTTTTTAGAGTCACTATAAGACACCACATGATCTGTATTATTTGTATGGTGTCTTAATGAATGGGTTAAGGTGATAAAACGGGTAGAAATTATAGCATCTCACTTTAAATAGTGATCCATAACATTTCCTTATGGCCCTAATTAACTACAATTTTCTAGTGCTTGATGAATCTGTTCTGCATCAGTGTTTATGTTTCCACAGCAGAAAATAATAAAGCAGTCCAAAAAGTTTCCTATTTCCATTCTTAATACAGCTGATAGTGACAGCCCACTTTGGAAAAAAAAGGTCAAAAGTCTGCAAAGCAATAATGGAGCTGAAAAGAAAAATGATGACTATAAATATTTCAAAAAGGGCAGAGTGCAGGCTTGTTGAAGAGACTAGCATCTGAGCAAATTTCTGCTTTAAAGGGACAGTATACTGTAAAATAGTTTTTCCCTTAATGTGTTTACAATTGCTTTTTTTACCAACTGCAGAGAAAAAATGTATGAAAATTAGCTTTTTAAGGCTTATTTGTGTATATTAAAGCTCTGATTTTGTGTTTTGAAGCCACAACCTAATAAAATAGGTTGAGCTTGTAGGTATAATCAGATCTCATTACTGTATCACATTATGCACATATACCTGCTTCTTTATCTTATATGTGTCCTTAAAACAATCACCAATACTTTGAGAGAACAATGGAAAATCAACATTTTATTACCTTATCTCTGCTATATCACACTGGGAGTGTAATATCTTCTGCTAGCTGTGTTTACAAAGCTTATCTATAGCTGGTACGCGCGGCCACAAACTTTCAGAATAGGTGGGGATACCACATGCTAAATCAACAATTTCAAATGCCAATATAAGGGTAAAGGAGCTACTTGTAAACAATTTAATACACTCCAGCAAGTAAAGTGGATCATTGGGAACAAATTAAAGGGGAGAATTTTTTTGAGTAAACTGTCCCTTTAAGTGACTGACTGAATGGAGTTAGAAATACGTATATATATATTTTTATTCTTAATATGCATTTGGAATTCACAATCTTTTAAAGTTTAATTTGTAACTACACAAGTTAAGCAAATTATAGTACAATACATGTGTTTTTTTAAGAGAATTTACATAATGATGGAACAGTCACAATGAATTTTGAAGAGTTTAATTCTCCGGATAACTTTGGAAGAGTACACTTTCACTAATGCATAAGTAGCATTTGCTTGAAGATACATCTTTACTTCAGTAAATATCTAGGTTATTCTAAAAGAGACATTTACAGTTTTTTGTGTGAATGTTCCTGTACTGAGAAATATAGTTTTTCTTGCTATGCTTGTGAGGCTGTCACTGTCTACCAATAGCGCAGGAGGTTCTTTTAATCAGACAGTGAGCAATCAGTCCTCAAAGGTCCAGTTCTACATAGACATGCACTTCCTTTTCAAAGCATTTTATATATATGCTGATGCTAATGAAGGAGGCAAGACCTCCGAAAAACGTTACAGGAATAAAGTAACTTTGCTGTGAAAGACCTGAGAGTGCACTTCTTTTTGGGTTACTATTTGATTTCAAAGTTGCACCCAGGCGGTTTTCCTTCTGAGGGCAAGATCTGGTGTTTTGGATATCTATATATATACATATATATATATATATATATATATATATATATATGTATATATATATATATATATTATATTTTTTAATTCAGAGTGCAGAGGTGGGCAGACTCTAGATGGCTGAAATCATAGCTGGGTTTGTTAGGGTGTGGTTTATGTAATAATGGGAGGGGCTAGGGTGTTCCCAGGTTTCTTTTGCTCAAACAGGGACAAAATTACAGTAGCAAGCACTTCTGAAAAGACAGTACAACAATGCCCCAATCTGTGACTGTCATCCAAAATGCAGGTCAGTTGAGAGCTATGCAGAGAATCTGATGAATTTGCTTGATACAAGTTTGTACTTAGTATGATCGCTCACATAGGGCTAGATTAAGAGAGGAGCAAACGCGACCTCGTGTTCGCATTGCCTGGAATCTTTGCGCCCACAAGAGCGCGCTTCAATAGGCTCCAGTGGGAGCCTCATTCTGATGCCGTGAGACACGGGAAGGCAGCTAGCGCAATGCAGGGGGTAAGTCGTGCAGGGTTGGGCAGCAAATTCAAAATATATATGTATACGAATATATACGTATGTACACATATTAACACATAATTATATATGTATATGAGCATATAAATATATATTAACAGTGAAAACACAGTCCCTATAGACCACAATCTAACACCTCACATGCCCTAATTGTAACCCCTTATAACTGCTTTGTGCAGTTTTTTTTTATTTTTTTAAATAAAGATGCTCATATTTTTTATTTTATAATAGGAACTGTACTCTAATAGGAACTGTACTCTTCTGAGGGCAAATGGGGGATTTTTTTTTAAAAAACCAAGATGTGTGGCCTTTGGTTAATTGCGGTTAGCACAAAGCGCGAGCTTGCAGTATCATTAAACAGCCACTTGTATTGGCTGGTTATTTAATGTGTGCCCATAAACGGGCAAATGTGCCCATTTACGGGTGCATGTTAAAATAGCGCTCCACTTGTAATTAAATGTCTTTGACTTCAAGACCTCTCATCTATATCACAATAAACGAGTTAAGCACCCACATTTTTTTTCTTCAAAATGCCTAACAAGAAACTGCCAGTGAGATTTTAGAATGGAACTATATATGGATATTTGGAAGCCATTGAGAAAGCACAGTCACACACGTTTCCACAATATAATTTCCACTGGTGCTTACAATTGAGGGTGTTGAATTGTTATATCAAAGTTATCCTGTCCAGTGTAAACTGATGAACATAAAATATATTGTGTAAAAATGTTCTATTATGTATAAAAAAAGAGCAGAAGTTGAAACAAATGTTGATTAAAAAAAACCTGGGGGCGTACGGAGCTTGATGTCCTGTGTTTCCGGCGAGCCTGGAAAGAGAAGTTATGAAGCAGCAGTCTAAAGACCGCTGTTCCATAACCTGCCGGCCTGCTCTGAGGCGGCAGACAGAAATCAACCTGATCGAATACGATTGGGTTGATTGACACCCCCTGCTAGCGGCCAATTGGCCGTGAATCTGCAGGAGGCGGTATTGCACCAGAACTGCTGGTGCATTGATAAATGCTGAGAGCGTATGCTGTTGGCATTTATCGATGTGCAACGGACATGATCCGCTATATCGGATCATGTCCGCTCGCACAATCATAAATATGCCCCCTGGTGTGAGATTGGTTAAAACAATGCTGTTTCCTTTCTGTATATTTTTACGATACTGATGTGTTAAAGGGACATTCCAGTATAAAACTAAAATGCTCTTTATATAATAAGCATTTTATATTTTAAAAAAAAAATTGTACTATGTGTTTAATCTTTGCAAATGATTTAATTACATAGTCAAAAGCATGCTCCCACACTGAGTTATGCAGGTGCTAAATGGACCCTTCATGCCTAAACTGTTACTGATTGACTGTATACTTAAAGGGACACTTAAGTCAAAATAAACGTTTAGGATTCAGAAAGAGCATGCTGTTTTAAGAAACTTTCCAATTTACTTCCATTATCAAATTTTGCACAGTTTTTTATATACACATTTTCTGGGGAACAAGATCCTACTGAGCATGTGCACAAGCTTACAGGGTATACGCATACTAGTCTGTGATTGGCTGATGTCTGTCACATGATACAGAGACCCGGCAAAATGGAGGAAAAAAATACATTTGTTAGAAAAAAAAAATCTACTATTTATTTGAAATTCAGAGTAAGTGCTATTGCATTGTCTTTCTATTATGTACTTGTTAATTAGGCAACTCTACTGTATTGAGTGGTCCTTTAATTGAAGCTACACTAGAGCACTGGTTTTCAAACCTGTCCTCAGACCTCCCAAACGGGCCATGTTTTGTGGATATGTGAACTAGAGCACAGATGAAAATAATCAGCTGCTTAAATAACCTGGTTATTATACCTGCTCTCATTCAAGGTAAACCAGAAAACCTGGCCTGTTGGGGAGGCCTGAGGACAGGTTGGAAAACTAGTGCACTAGAGCATATCATATAAGGCACATAACTCACTATGGCCCTCATATAGCAGCAAAACTGCCCCAAAACTGCTTACACAGCTTCATAAATGGGAGCCTATGGATTTAATCTGTTTTGACGTTTAGCTCATAAGTAAATATTTAAAAAAAATAAACTGCTCTAAAGACCGCTGCTTTATAACTTCTCCGACTGCTCTCAGGCCGTGGACAGAAATCAACCTGATCGAATACAATCGGGTTGATTGACAACCCCTGCTAACGGGGGCGGCATTGTACCAGCAGTTCACAAAAACTGCTGGTGCAATGATAAATGCTGACAGCGTATGCTGTTGGCATTTATCGATGTGCAGCGGACATGATACGCTACTTCGTATCATGTCCGCTCGCACATTGATAAATATGTCCCATTGCATTTAAACATAACGTACAAATCATTCGAAAATATACCATACATATTAATCAACAGCATGGAAGGCGTTATTTCCTAAATAATTAAATTAAACTCCATAAGATTCAGATAAATATCTATCTAAATCTATTTATCTATCATCATTTTGTAGCACTTTTTACAAAAATAAGTAGAAATAAAATATCTAACCATAACATCCCAAAAGGAGGTGACTCTAAAAATGCATTTAAAAATAAAATTATAAAAAAAATTATAAATAGAAACTTGACGGTAGCCAAAAGGCTCATCAAGTCTTCCTATATTATACTGTTTTCTTAGGATGGCCTTATGCAAGTCCCATGCATTGTTTAATTATTATACAGTCCCTGTGTTTATTCCATGAATCCACCACCCTTTCTGTCAAAAAAAATGCTTCCTCACATTTTTCCTGAATCTGATACTCTCTAACTTAAGAGTAAGTCCGTTCCTCTTTAGGATATAAATAAACTAAAGGAGGGCTACTAAAATGGTACCTGGTCTAAAATACAAAAACATACAAAGAAAGACTCATCTAAAGATGTATAGTTTAGAGTTTAAGCTTCTTTGTACAGTATGGTTTATATTTTAGACCATGTACCATGTACCCTCCTTTGGACAGTTTTTAGTTTATTTATATCCTTCTGGAAATGTGTTCTCCAGAACTGTACACAATATTTCAGATGAGGCCTTAATAGCGATCTGTTAAATGGCATAAAATCCCTGCTATTTCTGCTACTAATACCTCTCCCAAAGCAACCAAGTATTTGACTGGCCTTACTGGCTGCACTGCTGCATTGTCTACCAAATTTTAAATAATCTGAAATAATAATTCCCAAATCCGGTTCCTTTTAGTTACAGTAAGTAATGTACCATTGAGACTATAATTGGCCTTTGGGGTTTTGGATAATTTTGCTCTTGGTAATATTACATTTTAGATCCTATTTATTTGCCCAGTCCTCCAGTTTTTTTTTATATCACTGCTCATCACTGTTCCTGGAACATCAACTCTGTTACAAATTTTTGCATCATCAACAAACAAGCACACCTTCCCCTGGAGCCCACATCCAATATTACTAATGAACATGTTAAACAAAACAGGCCCAAAAACTGACCCTTGGGGAACACCACTAGTAACTGACCCCTAATTTCAATATACTCCCTTTATTGAAACCCTCTGCCTTCTATCCTTAAGACAGCATTCTACCCACCTAAAAATCTTAGCATCTGCAACAAGGCAATACATATTATGAATAAGTTTGTTCTGCGGGAGAGTGTCAAATGCTTTTCTAAAGTCTAAATACACTACATTTTGAGTCAAAGGAGATTTTTAAAACTAATAATACATTTTGCATCAACACAAATGTCACACAGATACCTAATTTCAGCAATAAGAAATGAGCAAACTGAGCAAATTGGGTGTAAATGTTTAAAGTTCTGTAGAAAGAACATTGTAAGCTTACAGCAGCATACTACAACCTGCAACTAATGTTTTGTCAATAATGAAATGTTGTCTTAGTTAAATGACAAATGTTAAGCTTGCGGTATAATGAAATATTTGTTTTCTTTAAGTATCTTATTATATGGAACATTCCAGACCTGCAACATAGCCAAAACATTATTTAAAAAAGGCACCCTAGTCTTCAACAAAGAATAACAAAAGAACAAGTAAAATTTGATAATAGACATAATATTGGATGTGGGCTCCAGGGGAAGCTGGATAGATAGCTCAGCATGCTAAAGCACTGTGGCTGAGGTCTGTAGCAACCCAAGGGTTGCAGGTTCGATCCCCGGAGAGGTCCACTCAGCCTTTAATCCTTCTGAGGTCGATAAAATGAGCAGCGCCTTGAAACCCTTAGTGATTAGCCGCGCTTTACAAGTACCCAATACAATACATTCACCTAGATACAAGTTTTGCGCTAAACAGGGTGCAAAAATAATGCCAAAAAAATTGTGTTATTGCACTTTCCATAGTGCTACCATTACGAGTTACTGAAAAACCTCCTTGTGCTGTGCTTTATGGTGTGTTAAAGGGACAGTCTAGGCCAAAATAAACTTTCATGATTCAGATAGAGCATGTAATTTTAAACAATTTTCCAATTTACTTTTATCACCAATTTTGCTTTGTTCTCTTGGTATTCTTAGTTGAAAGCTTAACCTAGGAGGTTCATATGCTAATTTCTTAGACCTTGAAGCCCACCTCTTTCAGATTGCATTTTAACAGTTTTTCACCACTAGAGGGTGTTAGTTCACATATTTCATATAGATAACACTGTGCTCGTGCACGTGAAGTAATCTGGGAGCAGGCACTGATTGGCTAGACTGCAAGCCTGTCAAAAGAAATGAAAAAAGGGGCAGTTTGCAGAGGCTTAGATACAAGATAATCACAGAAATTAAAAGTATATTATTATAACTGTGTTGGTAATGCAAAACTGGGAAATGGGTAATAAAGGGATTATCTATCTTTTAAAACAATAAAAATTCTGGTGTAGACTGTCCCTTTAAGCTCCATACAACACAAAGCCAAGGGCTGCTTTGACTTGCTCGTGCACACTTTCCCCCATAGACATCAATGGGGAGAAAGTGTTAGAAAAAAAACTAACACCTGCGATCGCGGAATGGCAAATCGCTGTAACGAAACCCTATTGATGTCTATGGGGGAAAGAAAGTTACGTTTAAACCTAACACCCTAACATAAACCCCCTAGTCTAAACACCCCTAATCCGCCACCCCCAACATCGCCGACAGTAAATAAAATAATTAACCCCTAATCCACCACTCCCTGACAACGCAGACTCTAAATAAAGTTATTAACCCCTAATCCACAATTCCCGACATTGAGACACTAAATAAAATGAATAACCCCTAAACAGCCGCCCCCGACATCGCCAACACTATTTAAATATATTAACCCCTAAACCGCCGGCCCCCCACATTATTACTAATTAACTAAACCTATTCACCCCTAAACCGCCAGCCCGCCACATCACAAAACACTAAATTAAACTATTAACCCCTCACCCAAACACTCCATAACTTTAAATTTAAATACTATCTTTAAATAAATATAGACTTATCTGTGAAATAAAAAACTATGATTAAACTATAAATTAAACTAACATTACTATTTTAACTAAATAAAATAAGCAAAAAATAAAAAAACCTAAGATTACAAAAAAAACACTAAAATTACAGAAAATAAAAAACACTAAGATTAATATAAAATAATAAACAAAATTATTAAAAATAATAAATATTACACCTAATCTAATAGCCCTATAAAAATAAAAAAGCCCCCCCAAAATAAAAACACCCCCTAACTTACAATAAATTACCCAAAGCCCTTAAAAGGGCCTTTTGTAGGGCATGGCCCTAAGTTAAACAGCTCTTTTACCAAGAAAAAAAATACAAAGTCCCCTCAACAGTAAAACCCACCACCCAACCAACTTCTCAAAATAAAAAAATGTAAGTCTAAATAAAACCTAAACTCCCCATTGCCCTTAAAGGGGCATTTGTATGGGCATTGCCCTTAAAAGGGTATTTAGCTCTTTTACGCTGCCCTTAAAAGGCATTCAGCTCTTTGACATTGCCCAAAAGACCCCTAATCTAAAAAAAAAAACACCCCCCCAAAAAAAAAAAACTAACACTAACCAGAAAATCTACTCACAGGTGCTGAAGTCCGTTCATCCATCCTCATCCAGGCGGAGAGAAGTCTTCATCCAGGCGGCGACACCTTTATCCATCTTGGGGACAACTTCATACGATCACCGCTGTACACTGATGTTGAATGCAAGGTACATGTTTCAAAATGGCATACCTTGCATTCCTATTGGCTAATTTGATTCTTCAAATTAAAATCAGCCAACAGGATGAGAGCTTCTGAAATCCTATTGGCTGGTTAATTATTTTTTTTTTTAGATTAGGGTTCTTTTGGGCACTGTAAAAGACAGTTTTTTTATTTTAGGGGGTTGGTTGGGTGGTGGGTTTTACTGTTGGGGGGGGACTGTATTTTTTTTTCTAGGTTTTCTAGGCTGTTTAACTTAGGGCAATGCCCTACAAAAAGCCATTTGAAGGCTATTGGTAGTTTATTGTAGGTTAGGGGATGTTTTTATTTTGGGGGGTATTTTTATAGGGCTATTAGATTAGGTGTAATTGTTTTTATTTTTGATAATTTCGTTTATTATTTTTCGTAATTTTAGTGTTTATTATTTTTTGTAATCTTAAAATTTGTAATTTAGGTTTTTAATTGGTAGTATTTTAATTTTATTAGAAAGGTTATGTTAGGTTAAATTATAGTTTAAACGTAGTTTTTTTTTATTTCACAGGTAAGATTTTATTTATTTAAAGATAGTAATATTGTAATTTTAATTTAAAGTTATGGGGGTGTTAGGTTTTAATAGTTTAATTTAGTGTTTTGCAATGTGGGGGCCGGCAGTTTAGGGGTTAATAGGTTTCGTTTAGTAGTTATGATGTGGGGGCTGGCGGTTTAGGGGTTAATATGTTTAGTTTATTAGTTACGATGTGGAGGGTTGGAGGTTTAGGGGTTAATTCTTTATTATAGTGTTGGCAATGTGGGGGGCAGGCGGTTTAGGGGTTAATAGGTTTATTTTGTGTCGGAAATGTCTGGGGTAGCGAATTAGGGGTCAATAGGTTTATTTAATAGTGGAGATGTGGGTGGGCGGCAGATTAGGGGTTAATAAGTTTTTATTTATTTAAAGATAGTTATATTGTAATTTTAATTTAAAGTTAGGGGGTGTTAGGTTTATGTTTTAATAGTTTAATTTAGTGTTTTGGGATGTGGGGGGCTGGCGGTTTAGGGGTTAATAGGTTTATTTAGTGTCGGCGATGTCGGGGGAGGCAGATTAGGGGTTAATAGGTTTATTTAATAGTGGCAATGTGGGTGGGCGGCAGATTAGGGGTTAATAAGTTTTTATTTATTTAAAGATAGTTATATTGTAATTTTCATTTAAAGTTAGGGAGGTGTTAGGTTTAGGTTTTAATAGTTTAATTTAGTATTTTGCGATGTGGTTTAGTGGTTAATAGGTTTATTTAGTGTTGGCAAAATGTTGGGGGCGGCTGATTAGGGGTCAATAGGTTCATTTAATAGTGGCGATGCGGGAGGATGGCGGTTTAGGGGTCAATAGGTAGTTTATGGGTGTTAGTGTACTTTGTAACATTTTAGTTTTGAGTTTTGTGAAACATTTTTGTGTCGCAAAATCCATAACTACTGGTCTCAGATGGCGGAATGGATCGTGTCGGTATAGGCTTTAACGCAAGCAATTTAGCAGGACCGCACCACCTGTAATATGGCGCTATGGAAAATCCTGCACTAAATGTCATTTTTTTGAGTGCGGAATGGACGTTGCATTACAGGTTAAGATGCTTGGGGTATAGCTATACCATCGTGACTCGTAATTTATGTTACTGGCCATTCCATGCGCAATAGCCAATTTTTCAGCGTTATAGCCGTACTGCAAAACTCGTAATCTAGCTGATTGTTATTTACTTTACTGTCCCTTTAAAGGACACTCAAGCACAAAATAATTACATAATCAACAAGCACATAATAAAAAGACAATGCAATGGCACTTACTATTAGTTGTCAATAACAGACACATCTATGTATACACTGTGATATATTGTTCATGCTCCTTAGGATCTGATGCCTCAGAAACTTTGCACAATTTAATAATGAAAGTGAATTGGAAAGTCTCTTAAAGGGACAGTCAAGTCCAAAGAAAACTTTCATGTTTAAATAGGGCATGTCATTTTAAACAACTTTCCAATTTACTTTTATCACCAATTTTGCTTTGTTCTCTTGGTATTCTTATTTTAAAGCTAAACCTAGGAAGGCTCATATAATAATTTCTAAGCCCTTGAAGGCCACCTCTTATCGCACGCTTTTTTTATCAGCTTTTCACAACAGGGGAGAGCTAGTTCATGTAAACCATATAGATAACATTGCGATCACGCCCGTGGATTGTGGCAGACACTACACCAATTTGCTAAAATGAAAGTCAATAGATAATAAATAAAATGTCATGTGACCAGGCAAAACTTGGGAATGGGTAAAAAAGGGATTATCTATCTTTTAACACAACAAACATTCTGGTGTTGACTGTCCCTTTAAAACTGAATGCTCTAAATAATGAAAGTTTCATTTTGATATCATTATTATTATAGGTTATATGTAGAGCGCCAACAGATTCCGCAGCACTAACTTTTGTGTCCCTTTAATACTGTAACATAATTACAGATTATTTCTCCAGTGATAACCTTAATTTAATGGGTGGTAAAAGTTTATTTTTCTAAAATATTTTATAGTACAATTTATATTATCCTAAAATTGTATGGCTAAAAAGCAACGAAGATAAACTTCAGGCAGTTCAAGTTTCTCCACTGTTATCACAAAATACTGAGATTTATATACTTAATTAACTGAGTAGTGATTTTCAGTACCATTTAATGATCATAAATGGCTATGACTTAAAAAAAACACAGAAAACTGTTCCTTGAAAATTACACAAACATTCTTCCCTCACAAATGTAACTTGGTTCACTACAAACAGGGGAGTAAAACTCATAGTTTGTTCAACCAAATGACTCATCCTCTGTTCCGGCAATTAATCATACTTATGTTTCACATCCTCATATAATAAAGCAAAATGTTTAAAACCCACTATCTAAATGCAGAGAGTAAATGGAAGAGTATAAGAAACTGGAAGTATATTCATTTCTGAAGTGCAGCAGAAACTCAAGATCAGAAGCTCTGACAAACATCAGACAACACATAGCTAATAATTTAACTTAAAGGGGCACAAAACTAAAAAAATAAACTTTCATAATTCAGAAAGAGCAACCAATTTTAAACAACGTTCCAATTCACTTCCATTATCAAAATGTGCACAATATATATATATGCTCCTACTGAGCATGTGCAAGAATTCACAAAATATAAGTATATGCATTTTGGGATTGGCTGATGGCTGTCACATGATGAAGTTTGTCAGAAAAAAATCTACTACTCATGTGGAATTAAGATAAAGTGATTTTGCATTTTCTATTTATTATGCTATTATTATTCTATTTGGCCTAGATTTGGAGTTTGGCGGTAGCCGTGAAAACCAGCGTTAGAGGCTCCTAACGCTGGTTTTAGGCTACCGCCGGTATTTGGAGTCAGTCAAAAAATGGTCTAACGCTCACTTTTCAGCTGCGACTTTTCCATACCGCAGATCCCCTTACGTCATTTGCGTATCCTATCTTTTCAATGGGATCTTTCTAACTCCGGTATTTAGAGTCGTGGCTGAAGTGAGCGTTAGAAATCTAACGACAAAACTCCAGCCGCAGAAAAAAGTCAGTAGTTAAGAGCTTTCTGGGCTAACGCCGGTTCATAAAGCTCTTAACTACTGTGCTCTAAAGTACACTAACACCCATAAACTACCTATGTACCCCTAAACCGAGGTCCCCCCACATCACCGCCACTCGATTACATTTTTTAACCCCTAATCTGCCGACAGCCACCTACGTTATACTTATGTACCACTAATCTGCTGCCCCTAACACCGCCGACCCCTATATTATATTTATTAACCCCTAACCTGCCCCCCACAACGTCGCCGCCAGCTACCTACAAAAATTAGCCCCTAATCTGCCGACCGCAAAGTGCCGCTACATACGTTATCCTTATGTACCCCGAATCTGCTGCCCCTAACACCGCCGACCCCTATATTATATTTATTAACCCCAAATCTGCCCCCCACAACGTCGCCTCCACCTGCCTAAACTTATTAACCCCTAATCTGCCGACCGGACCACACCGCTATTATAATAAAGTTATTAACCCCTAATCCGCCTCACTAACCCTATAATAAATAGTATTAACCCCTAATCTGCCCTCCCTAACATCGCCGACACCTAACTTCAAACATTAACCCCTAATCTGTCGACTGGAGCTCACCGCTATTCTAATAAATGTATTAACCCCTAAAGCTAAGTCTAACACTAACACCCCCCTAAGTTAAATATAATTTACATCTAACGAAATTAATTAACTCTTATTAAATAAATTATTCCTATTTAAAGCTAAATACTTACCTGTAAAATAAATCCTAATATAGCTACAATATAAATTATAATTATATTATAGCTATTTTAGGATTTATATTTATTTTACAGGTAACTTTGTATTTATTTTAACCAGGTACAATAGCTAAAATAGTTAAAATAATTACAAAATTACCTGTAAAATAAATCCTAACCTAAGTTACAATTAAACCTAACACTACACTATCAATAAATTAATTAAATTAAATACCTACAATTACCTACAATTAAACCTAACACTACACTATCAATACATTAATTAAATACAATATCTACAAATAAATACAATGAAATAAACTAACTAAAGTACAAAAAATAAAAAAGAACTAAGTTACAAAAAATAAAAAAATATTTACAAACATCAGAAAAATATTACAACAATTTTAAACTAATTACACCTACTCTAAGCCCCCTAATAAAATAACAAAGACTCCCAAAATAAAAAAATGCCCTACCCTATTCTAAATTACTAAAGTTCAAAGCTCTTTTACCTTACCAGCCCTGAACAGGGCCCTTTGCGGGGCATACCCCAAAGAATTCAGCTCTTTGTGTTAGGGTTAGACTTAGCTTTAGGGGTTAATACATTTATTAGAATAGCGGTGAGCTCCAGTCGGCAGATTAGGGGTTAATGTTTGAAGTTAGGTGTCGGCGATGTTAGGGAGGGCAGATTAGGGGTTAATACTATTTATTATAGGGTTAGTGAGGCGGATTAGGGGTTAATAACTTTATAATAATAGCGGTGTGGTCCGGTCGGCAGATTAGGGGTTAATAAGTGTAGGCAGGTGGAGGCGACGTTGTGGGGGGCAGATTAGGGGATAATAAATATAATATAGGGGTCGGCGATGTTAGGGCAGCAGATTAGGGGTACATAGGGATAATGTAAGTAGTGGCGGTTTACGGAGCGGCAGATTAGGGGTTAAAAATAATATGCAGGGGTCAGCGATAGCGGGGGCGGCAGAGTAGGGGTTAATAAGTGTAAGGTTAGGGGTGTTTAGACTCGGGGTACATGTTAGAGTGTTAGGTGCAGACGTAGGAAGTGTTTCCCCATAGCAAACAATGGGGCTGCGTTAGGAGCTGAGCGCGGCTTTTTTGCAGGTGTTAGGTTTTTTTTCAGCTCAAACAGCCCCATTGTTTTCTATTGGGGAATCGTGCACGAGCACGTTTTTGAGGCTGACCGCGTCCGTAAGCAACTCTGGTATCGAGAGTTGCAGTGGCGTTAAATATGCTGTACGCTCCTTTTTTGGAGCCTAACGCAGCCATTCTGTGGACTCTCAATACCAGAGTTATTTTAAAAGTGCGGCCAGAAAAAAGCCAGCGTTAGCTACGCGGGTCGTTACCGACAAAACTCTAAATCTAGCCGTTTATTTGTTGATTATGCAATTATACTGTGTTTATTTGTCTTTTAGCAAGATATAGTTTGGAGTAAAAAAAATAAAAAAACATTTGTATCTTGTACACTATATTTGCTTTAGTGGAGTAATTTGGGTATCTGCCAGGGCCCAAAAATATAAAAGGGATAATCTACAACAACAAGATTAATAAATAATTTTTTATATCTGCAAGATTATGGAATCGTTCAAAATCATGTTAGAATCCTTGCAAATATTTATTTATCATTTATTTGTAGTGCGCCAACAGATTCCGTTATTTCTAAAAGAGCAGTTTGGGACATTATCAAGTACCTTAACCCCTTAGTGACCAGAGCACTTTTCCATTTTCTGTCCGTTTGGGACCAAGGCTATTTTTACATTTTTGCAGTGTTTGTGTTTAGCTGTAATTTTCTTCTTACTCATTTACTGTACCCACACATATTATATACCGTTTTTCTCGCCATTAAATGGACTTTCAAAAGATACCATTATTTTCATCATATCTTATAATTTACTATAAAAAAATGATAAAATATGAGGAAAAATTGAAAAAAACACACTTTTTCTAACTTTGACCCCCAAAATCTGTTACATATCTAAAACCACCAAAAAACACCCATGCTAAATAGTTTCTAAATTTTGTCCTGAGTTTAGAAATACCCAATGTTTACATGTTCTTTGCTTTTTTTGCAAGTTATAGGGCCATAAATACAAGTAGCACTTTTCTATTTCCAAACCATTTTTTTCCAAAATTAGCGCTAGTTACATTAGAACACTAATATCTTTCAGGAATCCCTGAATATCCCTTGACATGTATATATTTTTTTTTAGTAGACATCCCAAAGTATTGATCTAGGCCAATTTTGGTATATTTCATACCACCATTTCACCGCCAAATGCGATCAAATACAAAAAATTGTTCACTTTTTCACAAATTTTTTCACAAACTTTCGATTTCTCACTGAAATTATTTACAACTTGTGCAATTATGGCATAAATGGTTGTAAATTCTTCTCTGGGATCCCCTTTGTTCAGAAATAGCACACATATATGGCTTTGGCGTTGCTTTTTGGTAATTAGAAGGCCGCTAAATGCCACTGCGCACCACAAGTGTATCATGCCCAGCAGTTAAGGGGTTAATTAGGGAGCTTTTAGGGAGCTTGTAGGGTTAATTTTAGCTTTAGTGTAGTGTAGTAGACAACCCCAAGTATTGATCTAGGCACATTTTGGTATATTTCATGCCACCATTTCACCGCCAAATGCGATCAAATTAAAAAAAACGTAAAATTTTTCACAATTTTAGGTTTCTCACTGAAATCATTTACAAACAGCTTGTGCAATTATGGCACAAATGGTTGTAAATGCTTGTCTGGGATCCCCTTTGTTCAGAAATAGCAGACATATATGACTTTGGCGTTGCTTTCTGGTAATTAGAAGGCCACTAAATCCTGTTGCGCCTCACACGTGTATTATGGCTAGCAGTGAAAGGGTTAATTAGGGAGTTTGTAGTGAGCTTGCAGGGTTAATTTTAGCTTTAGTGTAGAGATCAGCCTCCCATCTGACACATCCCACCCCCTGATCCCTCCCAAACAGCTCCATTCCCTCCCCCACCCCACAATTGTCCCCGCCATCTTAAGTACTGGCAGAAAGTCTGCCAGTACTAAAATAAAAGGGTTTTAAAAAAAAATGAAATTTTTTTTTTAGCATATTTACATATGCTACTGTGTAGGATCCCCCCCTTAGCCCCCAACCTCCCTGATCCCCCCCAAAACCGCTCTCTAACTCTCCCCTCTGCCTTATTGGGGGCCATCTTGGGTACTGGCAGCTGTCTGCCAGTACCCAGTTTACAATAAAAAGTGCTTTTTTTTTGTTTGGTTTTTTTTTTCTGTAGTGTAGCTTCCCCCCCCCCCCACCCCCCACAGACAAACCCCCACCACCTTGCTGATTGTTTTAATTTTCCATTTTTTTATATTTTTTATTTCCACATTTTCTGCAGTGTAGCGGTTCCCACCCGCTCCCTCCCCGTGCACGCGCCCGCCCCCACCCTCCCGTGCACGCGCGCGCGCCCGTGCGCACCCCCAGCCACCCCCGCCCACGATCCCGCCCCCCTTCACATCCACAGGGCCATCGATGGCCGCCACCCGCCTCCCGGTCCGGCTCCCACCCACCAACACAGGGAGCAACCGATCTCCGGTGCAGAGAGGGCCACAGAGTGGCTCTCTCTGCACCGGATGACTTAAAAAGGTTATTGCAGGATGCCTCCATATCGGAATACCGATACCATACCGGAAAGCAGCTGGAAGCGAGCAGGATCGCTTCCAGCTGCTTTCCACACTGAGGACGTGCAGGGTACGTTCTCAGGCATTAACTGCCTTTTTTCTGAAGACGTACCCTGCACGTCCTCAGTCGTTAAGGGGTTAAGGTGTCAAATTCGATAAGCAAAAAAATGGTCTCAAAAAACTTGTTGCTGAAAAAAGGTTGGTTCCATGTTAAAAATTGGACTTTTTCCTAAATACGTTTTCAGCTATAGGAAACACCAGAAAACCCAATATTGTAATTCCTCAAAATGAAAAATGCTGTTTTTCCCCAGAAAACCTGCTGAAAAAATGACAGCTGATAAATTGTGATTGAGGCAAATTTTCCAAATATAATACATTTTCAGCTGTAGACGACCATACTCTCTGACCACTTGGCTGTACTTTTCCTTTAAAAGTACAATGCACCTCCCTTTTCTTGAATTACAGGATACGCATTCTATTGTTTTTTTTTATTGAATAAGCATAGGAATATGCGCATGGCTTAAAGCATACCAATGGGCATTGCAAGCAAATACACTTGAAAATAAATCACATATCTTTTTGAATAGAGCCGAAAATGCATAAATACAAGGACTTTTATCTTATATAAAGTGGCTGTTTAACCTAGGACATCTGTAAACAACAGATATAAAGAGTAAACCGCAGGTCCTTTTTTAAAACTAGTCCTAGCATTCAAGCGTTTATATCTAGGCAAGTTCAGTCCAAAAGGTAAGATTCCTTTGTAGTTATCACTGACAATTGATAGATTAATAGTGACAGTAGGTTCTTAACAGAAGTCATTTTATCCTCAAAGTTCATGTGATTTCCATTATATTTTTGTACGTTTATCTATTCTGTGATATTAATACAATCCTTTATCTCTTTTGCTTACATTACATTTTTAACCACATAACTACAATATGTGCTTTAAGAACTGTGTTTATGTATACACAGCCAGGCCTGTTTATCACATCATAGGTCATAGTGCAGGTGCATGGAGCTAAGAGGCAGGCTGTCTTATTGTATACCACACCCAGAGAACAACCAATCAGGAATATTGTAACATAACACCACATCAATGAACAAACCCAAACTTTGGCCTTTGAAGTACAAAATAACCTTGACTCTTAAAAGGTTCCTACTTTTTAAAAATGAAATATTGCAATAGTTAAATATTTGTAAAAACATAAATTATGCTTACCTGATAATTTCATTTCTATCTGTGGGAGGAGAGTCCACTACTTCATTCCTTACTTGTGGGAATTAAGAACCTGGCCACCAGGAGGAGGCAAAGGCTTTAATACCTCCCCCACTCCTCTCATCCCCCAGTCATTCTGCCAAGGGAACAAGGAACAGTAGAAGAAATATCAGGGTAAAAATAGTGCCAAAAGAATAATACAAAATTCAGGTCTGCCCACCGGAGAAACGGGCGAGAGCAGTGGACTCTCCTCCCACAGATGGAAATGAAATTATCGGGTAAGCATAATTTATGTTTTCCATCTTATGGGAGGAGAGTCCACTGCTTCATTCCTTACTTGTGGGAACAAATACCCAAGCTCTAGAGGACACTGAATGAAAAAAACGGGAGGATAAAAGGAGGCAGACCCTAAACTGAGGGCACCACAGCCTGCAGAACTTTTCTCCCAAAGGCTGCTTCCACCATAGCAAAAACATTAAACCAGTAAAATTTTGTAAAAGTATGTGAGGAGGACCAAGTAGCCGTCTTACAAATCTGCTCCATAGAGGCCTCATTCTTAAAGGCCCAAGAAGAGGCCACAGCCCTAGTCGAGTGAGCAGTAATCCTCTGAGGAGGCTTATGTCCCGATGTCTCATAGGCCAAATGGATAATGCTCCTCAACCAAAAAGACAGTGAAGTGGAAGAGCCCCTCTGCCCCCTGCGCTTCTCTGAATACACCACAAATAAAGACGAAGTCTGTCTGAAGTCCTTTGTGGCCTGAAGATAAAACTTCAATGCCCGAACCACATTCAAAGTATGAAGTCACCTTTCCTGAGATGAAGAAGGGTTAGGACACAAGGAAGGAACTACTATTTCCTGATTAATGCTATAATTTGACAAGACCTTAGGGAGAAACCCCAATCCAGTGCGAAGAACAGCCTTATCAGCGTGAAAAAACAAGTAAGGTGGCTCACATTGCAAAGCCGCTAACTCAGAGACTCTACAAGCTGATGCGCTAGCCAGTAGAAATAGAACCTTCCAGGAAAGAATCTTAATGTCAAGTGAATGCATAGGCTCAAACGGTGCCCTCTGCAAAATCTTAAGAAGTTTAAGCTCCAAGGAGGAGCCGAATTTCTAAAGACAGGTCTGATCCTAACCAGAGCCTGGACAAAGGACTGAATATCAGGAAGCTCTGCAAGCTTCTTGTGTAACAGCACCAATAAAGCCGAAATCTGTCCCTTTAAGGAACTTGCGGCAAGACCCTTGTCCAGACCATGCTGGAGAAAGGCCAGAATCTTGGATACCCTAACCTTGTGCAAGGGATATCCATGTTCCTCATACCAGGGTAAGTAGGTCCTCTACACCTTATGATAGATGCAATGAGTGACCGGTTTCCTGGCCTGGATGAGCGTATCGATCACTCTATCAGAAAAACCTTACTTGGCCAAGACTAGGCATTCAATCTCCACGCAGTCAGCCTTAGATAATTGAGATTTTGGTGTAGAAAGGGACCCTGAACCAGCAGATCTCTGTGACAGGGTAACGTCCAAGGAGGAGGCAATGACATCCCCACCAGATCCGCAAACCACGTCCTCTGCAGCCAAAACGGGGCAATCAGAATGGTCAAAGCTTGCTCTTGTTTGATGCAGGCCACCACTTGAGGAAGGACTTGCAACGGTGGAAAAATGTAGAATAGGTTGTACTCCCAAGGCAACGCCAAGGCATCTATCAGCTCTGCCTGGGGTCCCTGGACCGCGACCCGTATCTGGGCAGCTTGAAGTTAAGTCTAGATGCCATAAGATCTGTCTCCGGCATCCCCCATCTGCAGATCTCCGCAAACACCTCAGGATGGAGACACCATGGAGACACCATTCCCCTGGATGAAACGATTGTCTGCTGAGAAAACCCGCCTCCCAGTTGTCCACACCCAGAATGTGGATTGCTGAGAGTGAGCAGTTGTGGGTCTCTGCCCAATCCAGAACCCAAGATACTTCCCTCATGGCTAGGGAGTTTCTCGTTCCCCCCTGATGGTTTATGTAAGCCACAGAGGTAATGTTGTCCGACTGGAATCTGATGAATCGGGATGACCCCATGTGGGGCCAGACCCTCAGAGCTTTGAATATCACTCGAAGTTCCAGAATATTTATTGGCAGAGTTGACTCCTCTCGAGTCCACCTGCCCTGTGCCCTTCTGGCACCCCAAATAGCACCCCATCCTGATAGGCTTGCATCTGTGGTCACAATCTCCCAGGATGGTCTCAAGAAGGATGTCCCATGGGACAGCTGTCCCGTGCGGGTCCACCAAGACAGAGATTCCTTCACTCGGCTGTCCAGATAAATCTTTTGGGATAGATCTGAGTGATCGCCGTTCCACTGTCTTAACATGCATAATTGAAGAGGTCTGAGATGAAACCTGGCAAATGGATTCACATCTATGCTGGATACTATGAGCCCAATCACCTCAATACACCTGGCCACAGATGTCCTTGAGGAGGTCTGAAGGGCAAGACAGGTGGACATAATCTTGGAACATCTCTGATTTGTCAAGAATATCTTCATGGATATGGAATCTATTATTGTACCCAGAAATCCCACCCTGTTGCTGGGGACCAGAGAAATCTTTACTTCATTTATCTTCCATCCATGGGTTCGAAGGAGAAGATGAAGAGCGCTCAAGTGATCCTCCGTGAGACTGCAGGACGGAGTACCAGGATATCGTCCAGATAAGGAGCCACTGCAATACCTCTGGCTCTTGTAACTGCGAGCAGCACTCCAAGAAACTTCATAAAGACTCTTGGAACAGTTGCCAGACTGAATGGTTGGGCCACAAACTGATAGTGTTGGTCCAGAAATGCGAATCTCAGGAACTTGAAGTCATCCCTGTGGATTGGCACGTGAAGGTAAGCATCCTTCAGGTCTATTGTCGTCATAAATTGCCCCTCTTGAACTAGGAGCAGAATCGATCTGATCATCTCCATTTTGAACAATGTAACTGACAGAAACTTGTTTAGGCACTTTAGGTCCAGAATTGGGTAAAATGTGCCCTCCTTCTTTGAAACCGCAAAAAGGTCTTGAAAATAGGTCTTGAAAATAGGTTTGACAGGAGGAATCTGCCACTGGGCAGATGAGTCTTGGATCCTATCCTGTAGCCCTGGGCTATGACCTCCAGAACCCAAAGGTCCTCAACGTCTCTTATCCAGGCCTCCGTAAAAAGAGATAGTCTGCCCCCAACATGATCCAGAGACGGATACCTTTATGAGGATTTTGTCATGGCGGGCTTCTTACTCTGCTTGGACTTGTTCCAAGAGTGAGCTGGTTTCCAAGATCCCTTGGGCCGCCCAGTTTTCACGGCAGGCTGCTGGCGCTGAGACTTGTCCAAACGAAAGGGACGAAAAGTAGACCCCTTAGGTTTATTCTTATTATCCTGCGGCAGGAAAGCACCCTTGCCTCCCATGACCGTGGATATGATGGAATCAAGACCTGGCCCAAAGAGAACCTTCCCCTGAAACGGAAAGGGAAAGTAATCTAGACTTGGAAGTCATGTCCAAAGACCATGACTTTAACCACAGAGCCCTACAGGCCAGAAAAGAAAAACCTGATGTCTTTGCATTTGGGCGAATAATCTGTATATTTGCATCGCAGATGAATGAATGAGCTACCCTTAAGGCCTTAATGCATTCCTGTATCTCTTCGAGTGGAGTCTCCACCTCGACCATAGCTGACAGAGCATCACACCAATAGGTAGCATCTCCAGCCACTGCAGGGACTGCCGCTGCCGGTTGAAAAACAAACCCCGTGAGTTGGAACATCTTTTTTAGTATGGACTCCAATTTTATATCCATGGGCTCATTGAACGAAGAGCTATCCTCAAGCGGGATAGTCGTATGCTTAGCGAGCGTGGAAATAGCACCTTCCACCTTAGGGATGGCCTCCCCACAGTTTGAGCTGAAAGTCCGGAACGGGGAACAGCTTTTTAAAAGAAGTAGAGGGGGAAATGACGAGCCAAGTTTCTACAATTTATTCTTAATAATATTAGCCATTTTGACGGGAACCGGGAAGGTCTGTGGTACCACCCTGTCCTCATAAACCCTATCTAGTTTAGGGATCGAAGGTTACTCCGGCAGTTTAGGCTCCGGAACCTCTAACGTAGCAAAAATGCTTAATCTTTTAAATTTTAAATCTGGCTCCTCCGTAGACGGAGGCCTAGATGTCGCCGATTCCGACCCAGAAAGAGCGTCCTCCGAAGATTCAGAGTCGCCTTCATCAGCGGATAATCTGTCAGAGACATCCAGCGGAGTAGATGACCCCTGGGATGTATAGCTATGATTCACCTTCCGCTTGTGCTTAGCAGGGCGTGGTAAGGCATTAAAGGCCGCAGAAACCGCCGTCTGTAACTGTTCAGCGAAATCTGGCGGCCAAAAGGCCCCTCCCATGAGAGGATTAGTATTGGCCTGGGGAGCTGCATGTGCAATCAGAGATGAATGTAGGGAACGCACCTCGCGGGACGGAGAACCCTCAGAGGTGGACGGCTCAGTTGTACTAAATATCTTGTTCTTTATAGATATTGTAATCTTATCAAAGCATGTGGAACAGAGTTGAGCACGCGGATCAACTGAGACCTCCTAACAATAGACACAGTTATTAGGTTTAATTAAAGAGAAAACGCACCAAAAAAGGCCGCACCAATATCTCCCAAAAAACCTAACTGTTCGCACATTGACAGAGCCTCATCTCACACATGTCGCAGCATCAAACGCAATAAACAGTAGACAATATTGTACACAAATCCCCCCCTGTTCAATAACCTCTATTCCTGGGGTATTAACACTTGATTCTATACAGATACAAGGAGACACACGCTGACCCTGTCTTCTTATGTTATCATATATGTATAAATGAAACAATCTTACCAGAATCTATGCCGTGGAACAGGAACACAGCCTTTCAAGTGTGACAGGTTAGTGGCATCTCTCCTTACATGGACCTGAGAGCAGAAAGCAGGCAGCAAAACTCGTCAACGCTGATTTCTTATGGAGCTGTTAATCTGAGTCGGTTTGGTTTCACAGAAAGACTCTTCCTGCATCTCCAGACTCTAACTTTCACCCATGCTCTCACTGAGAGGCTGACAGGACTACTTAAAACTCCAGTCCCATTGCGAAGAGTACTACCCTCCATAAGAGACTACTCTGAATCTTTTGACACTTCTCTGGTAACCTCCTGTGACGAAAGGCAAAGAATGACTAGGGGAAGAGGGGAGTGGGGGAGGTATTTAAGCCTTTGGCTGGGGTGTCTTTGCCTCATCCTGGTGGCTAGGTTCTTAATTCCCACAATTAAGCAATGAAGCAGTGGACTCTCCTCCCATTAAGATAGAAGTACATGTTTTTAACAGTTTAGATCACTGGTTTTCAAACCTGGCCTCAGGTCTCCCTAACAGGCCACATTTGAGGATGTCTGAATTGGAGCACAGATGAAATAATCAGCTGATTAGTAAACATGGTTATTTTACCTGCTCTCATAAAAGGTAATTCTGAAAGCCTGGCCTGTTTGGGAGGCCTGAGGACAGGTTTGAAAACAAGTGGCTTAGATAGTCTAAATTAGACTGTATCATTCCTGTCAAATTTGTATAGTTTTTCAATCTGGTTAAAGAGATTCAGAAAACAGAAATATGTGTGAGAAGTTTTATAACGAATCAGTTGTCTATAACCATGTCTACTATGACTGCACCAGACATAATAACAAACACCAGCTATTAATAATATTTTCTTTACACTTCACTTCCTCTGTGAGTCTAGGTCAAATATACTGTCATTTATGTTTTTCTGTTTTTGCAAAAGAGGAACACTGTCAGATCCTCCTCAGTAAATTCTTCAGTACAAGCAAAAAGCTGACATAGCAGGTCATAAACAGCTTTATATGTTCCTTATATATTTCTTAAAGTAAAATGAGTGTTACAAAAACAAGACACTTTTATGATTTACATAATAAAAATAGTACATTGGAAATGTGAGCAACAGAATAAATATTCACAAGCTGTAAATTTCCTATGTATTCTAAATGTAACAAGTTTATCTATCTATTAATTACACTTATCATTTGACATTGCACACTGTGAATATTAGTTATCGACATTACTGTGAGATTATTTTTTATTATATACATACTTCCCAACATTAATAAAATTATATCTAAGGAAGGGAATAAAGACAATAACCTTGGCAGTCAAGGGACAAAATCTACAACATTTTAGGGCTCTCATAAATTTACAATACAAGCAAGGTCGGATTTACAGCCAGTAGACAACAAAATCTGAAGCACTTCCCGGTCACTGTTCACAGTGGTGCCGTTGACCTTAACTAAGATGACCTCAAGTGTGCGGTGGCCATTTATGTTAAGGCCGCAGCAAGCATTGAGCATGTGCGGGGGGAAGCTTAATGCCATGCAAACGTAATACAAGAGGCGACCTTAACAGAGATGGATAAGACGGATGACCCTTTAAGGAGGACATATGTAGGCATATGCTTACTCTAGCTTATTATGAATCCAGCCCTACAGGTCTGGCTTCCATATTCAAGAATGTCCTTCTAATTTTCAGATATTTGGGTAGTATGATATCCTACAAATACTCCAGCTCTTTTGTTGGGGATCACTATCTACTCAAAATTATTCAACCTTTTCAGAGACAGTGAATTTATGCAACAAGAGCTCTTTAAAAGCTGCAGGTTAATGGCGTGAGTTTCTTAGAAATGAATATTAAAAGAACCAAAACATTTTAGAGATGTCAAAATATTTTTAAACATAAAAAAATTACAATTTCTTGACGGACACCTTCACTTCTCTCAACATTGTCTAGCTTTTAATATATATCTTGGTTCTACTTTGATGAATAGTTTGGACTTTTGTATCCATATTGTTTTGTAAAAGACCCAGTTTGACCAGGACCAAAAGAACAATGTAGCATTCTGTTCTTGCAATTTTCACCTTAACTGCTACTTTTCGTTACCTAGCTGCAAAATTTGTCACATTTTGTACAAATAATTGTTTTAATCTCCCCCTCATCTACACAGCATAAATGAACATTACCAGACATCAGCAAAACTGCATCATCCAATGAGAGGGGGAAAAAGATAATTTTAAGACCTGAACGGTTGAACCCCTCATGTGTTGAAAGGCTGCTTAGAGAAATAGAGGAGACTGAGAGTTGCATTAATTTGCTCCAGGTTTCTAACTATTTCCAACAGTGCTGCACCTGAATGATGTTGATAGATGCATACCTCCCATTATTTTTTGGCTGGGTATCAGGGACTCACCATTTTGTAGGTGGAGCTGTGTTGGGAGGGGTGGGATCATGTGCGGTTAGTGGTTAGGGTTGTGGATGTATTTGTGGGTGTGACTGGGTGCTCGGTGGGTTGGGCTAAGTAAAATTCTGCAAATAGGGAGATATATCTGTTTTAAAGGGGAAGTGGACAGAGCTCAGAATAAGGGACTATCCCTCTTAAATAGTGACAGTTCAGGAGTCTGTAGATGGGTTACATAAAATAAGATTTTCCTTTTGTGCAGATAGTGTGCACACATATAAACACAAAATACTTGCGTGTGTACTTATTACTTTGGACTAATATGGATTGTAACATTTTGACCATAAACTCAGTCTGCCCAGAATGAACAACAGCTCAGTTGCTTGTTCTATGGCCCGGTTACCACCTAGTAGTAGCTTCTTTTAATTGTGCTATTTACAAAGAAAAAAAATCCTCAAGTATATCAGTCTGATACTGCCTAACAAGGTCAGTCCAGCCCAGAAATACTAGTCAATTCTCCTCTGAACAATGAACATGGTAACCCCAGACGATAATTTCAGTCTCTTTGGGCCTCGCCAGTGAGGTGCAGCCAAATCCCAAAAGCACATTGGGCAAGGAGTCCATGTCTGGTTTCCCCTATCACCCTTAGGCAGACTTTCCACAGGGTCATAATACTCTACTCTGTGAAAAGCATTATTGGGCTAAAAAGAAGCTGCAAACCAGATGGTAAATTGCCATAGAACAAGCTAACAAGTTATTGAGTTGGTTGTTCATTCCTGAGAGTGCGCTTCTCTCTGTGTGTATTACGTCCCAATGCAGGCCGAAACGTTCATCTGGGGTTGCCGTGTTCAGCAGGATCAGACTGCTATACTACAGGAAAGTTCTCTTCTGTGAAAAGCATTTCTGGGCTAAAAAAAAGCTGCACCCAGATGGTAAATTACCATAGAACAAGCTAACAAGTTATTGAGCTGGTTGTTCATTCACAAGAGTGCTCTTCTCTCTGTGTGTAAAAAAGTTTTTAATGTCTAAAACAGCTCCTATCGCCTGGATCAGTAAAACGTAGTAATGATTCAAGGCTGTCTTACAACTCTAATATGTGTTTTGTCACCAGACTATATAACCCATGTCCTAGAGTGCCAACCAATAATCATCCATGCCCTATAGAGTCTGACAATTGGTTACCCAAACCTCCAATTCAAATTTGCCAAACTATGCCTCCTTAGACCCTGAGACATTGCTTATTGTATACCTTTATCATTGAGTGGACTAGTAAGTTTTCTCCCTTGAATAGTAAATTATAGTGATTTTTTTCTCTCCCCGTCTTTCTTCTCTCTCCCTTTCAGTTGCAAGAAAAAGTTTGTGAACCATTTGAAATAACCTGGATTTCTATAATGATTACTCCTAAAGGGCTAGTTCTTTCGAGAGGCACACTAACTGTTGCGTCCAAGCAAAAAGGGGTTTATGGCAATTTTTTTACGTATGTCAGAAGTAGCGCATGTATTCAAGGTTGAAAGTAAATGTTTTCACTTAAATTCAATTAAATTTGACGCAGGTTGGAATAACGTGCACACAACACATCAAAATTACATTTAAAAGTACAGTTACACTCATAATATCACTGTATGCTAAAAAAATATTACATATAAATATTGCATAAAAAGTTATAAGGGATCAAACATATGAGGTCTCAGGTGTTCGAAAAAAAAGGACTTCAAAGGGCTTTAACATAGAGATACATACATATCTAAGTATTGTGTGTGTGTGTGTATATATATATATATATTTATATATATATATATACTGTATATATATATATATATATATATACTGTATATATATATGTATGTATTTATACATATATATACACATACATAAATCACCACGGATGGTATACAAGAGAGCACCCAATTTAAAGGATATTTTGGTCCACAACGACCCGGTTAAGTGTTACGAAAAGGGGACATGGTTGGATACAAAAAGGAAACTGGGATGCTACAGATGTGGTGACTGCACTACGTGTAATAGCATGCTGAATGGTATGCACTTCCATCATCCACACACTGGGAGGAAGTACAAGATTCTGCATAGGCTGTCATGCCTTAGTACCTACGTGATCTATGTACTGATGTATCCGTGTTCCCTGATGTATGTGGGGAAAACATCGACCACCTTTCGTGAGAGGATGGCGAATCATCGCCATGCGATCAGGCAAGCGATTGAGAAACGTGAGTCTGATCAACCTGTGGCTCGACATTTTCTCCAGACAGGACACACAGCTGCAAGTCTAAGGACCATACTCATAGATCATGTGCCGCCCTTACGAAGAGGGGGAGATAGAAATACCAAACTCCTCCAGGTGGAAACCTCCTGGATCTACCGACTGGATACAGTAGCACCAAAAGGACTAAATATACAACTGGATTTTAATGTTTTCCTTTAAAGGGAGGCCAAGGATTGTTAGATCCAGGTCATTTCTATTATAAGGGACTGTATTACCCATTTGTATAGATGAGGGATGAATGTTATTATGATAAGTTTCCCACCAACCAAGTAACTCCACTTCCAATACCATTTTTTATAATCAACTATAGAACATGTTATGTTAGTACAAACAAGCTTGAGATAAAGTTAATGGATATATAGTCGACAAAATAAATTGGGTATGAGGTTCACTGTGTAAATAGGAAATATTAAGGGTCTTATCTTGTGTTTTCATAGCACTTTTTTAATTAATAGACGGGATAGATAAGTTTTTATAATACACGTTTATTCGTCAGTCCGATGCTATCGGAGTTGCTGGCCCCTGACATGCGCATATTTGGGTGTACTACGTGTTGATATATGTCAACACGCAGGTGGAGCTATGTTAATTAGCCACGCGGCAGAGAAGGAGCAGTGACACGCGCAAGGGGGAGCGGCCTCCATGGCACCGGAAGTGACGTGAGCACATACGGGGGTTTATAGGTAAGCGGTTAGGAATAGTTTGTTAGGAGCCTTTTGGGACAAAATAATTTTGGCAAATACCCATTGAAAAAGACACCAATAGGTGTCGAAACGTCTGGGAATGCTGTAATACAACTCCTGTGAATAATAAATAAATATTGACGAAAAGACCGGAGAGTGAAGGGTTTTCTTCCTTGGGGTTGAACGTAAATCTACATTTTTTCACGCAGCACCCCGGCAGATGATCCTTGGAACAGTGAGTGCACTATAACTGTTATTGCTCAAGATATTATCTAAGTTGCACCCTGCATATATTGTTGCATACAATACTTGAAAATAATATATTGTGGCGACTACTCTAACTATACGACTGTGAGTACCTGTTTTGACCTTGCTAAGTGCTTTTTTCACGTGCAGTTTCTGTATTTGAAAAATACTGCTTGTGATTTGTTTTTAAACACATATGGTGTGGAAAGAGACAGTACCTTAATATACTGAACTACCGGTGGCCTAGTGACTAATTACTGGATTTTGAAGGAGACCATAACCCTGGGATATATCCCATGGAGACCCTGGGGGCTACAGTCGATGATTACCCAAATATAGGGGATGATAATAGTAACAGAGAATCCCTGATTTTCACCGAAGCAGATGCAGCACGCATCCTGGTGAATACAGACTTGCGTGAGCTGAGAGGGGAAACACCACTTGATATCTATCATAAGCTACTTAACTTACAGAAAAGAGAGGTAGATCACTACCTACACACTGTATATTTGTCAAATTATCACCGTAATAGAAACATACCACGTGGTTTTCGTATTAAAAATGTACCTACAATTGGTAGGTCAAACCCAGACTTCTGTAAAAAATGGTGTTCGATACTTAATAAGTGCTCATATGATTTAATTTTATTAGTAATTGAAGAGTCCAATAGATTACTGCAGCTAATTAGAGTGGAGATAAATGACACCAAACAGATGAGTTTTCAGGTTTTACTTGATGATACAGGAGAAGATTGGGTTAAGAAACTACAGGGACAGGTAAATAAATATCGGAATGATTTGTTGACATTTAAAAATAGCAAACTAGCCACTGTAGAAACTGATTACAGAGAGAGGATAGTCTACAGATGGCTTTATGGGAAGGAAGATAGACCCCACTACACACGTAGGAGACGCTTTAATAATAAAAATATTGCAGACACTGTGGATAGCAGTGGGGGTGAAACATCAGAAGGGGACACTGAGACAGTTAATACTGGTGAGAATACTGGACACCCTTTAGGCGGGATAAGTACCAGGTCTGCCAAAAAAAACCCGCTCCCAGGAAAACAAAACAATCGAGACCCCACACAAGGAGGGGAGGATACAAAGAAAAAAGTGATAAAAAAGAGGTAGATATTATCTACAATTTGAGTGATAGACCCCTTAGCCTGGATGAGAGAAAATTGCTGAATAGGGGTTTGTCCTTTGTTCCTACGCCCACCCTGGATAAGTTTCAGATGTGTGTTGATACATATAAGCTACAGAGACAACTTAAAATTAAAGATTTCTTTAAAAACAAGGAACAGCCCCCGTTCAGCAATTTCAAAACCAAGAGTAAATTTGACCTAGTTAACAACAATCCCTCTATCCGCAGTTTCTCACGCATGATCAGCGACGCGTGTGAGCAAGCCAAAGTGGAAAAAATATTTCCTAACCTTACGAAAGGTGAAAGAATGGCTCTTAAAAATCTAAAGGATGATCACACAATCATCATAAATGCTGCGGATAAGGGGGGATCAATTGTTGTACAAATCTACTCTGATTACAGAGAGGAGGCATATAGACAATTGACTGACAGTAGGGTGTATTGTAAACTAAGGGGAAATCCAACAAATGGTTTTAAGAAGGAACTGGACTATATTTTGAAGTGTGGGTTTGAATCAGACATGATTAAAGAAAATGAGTTTGAATTTATGGCTACACCACATCCAGTAACACCGGTACTATACTTGTTGCCGAAAGTGCATAAGACACTGACAAAGCCCCCTGGCAGACCTATTGTGTCTGCCCGGGATTCTTTGTGCTCAAATGTGGCCATTTTTATAGACCATCACTTGCAACCAGTTGTTAAAGAAACTTACTCTTTTATACTAGACTCTCCATCCCTTATCAGGAAGTTACTGAATTGGCAATCCTTAAGTCCAGGTGACTTATTAGTCACTATAGACGTTGACAGCCTGTATACCGCCATCCCTCATGGTGGCGGGATACAGGCTGTTAGATCAATATTGAGCAGTTCATTGGCATATGCGGGACCACCCATTGAGTTCCTATTAGAACTTCTTACCTTTTGTTTGGAGAAGAATTTCTTCAAATTTGAGAAAGATTATTTTTTACAAGTATCAGGGACTGCAATGGGTTCAAACATGGCTCCCGCATATGCCAATCTATATATGGCTTGGTATGAGACCAATATAATGAAAATCCTTGAGATAGACTGCATCAAGCTATATGTAAGATACATTGATGATGTATTTCTAGTGTGGCGAGGGTCAGAGGAATCACTGAAGAAATGGGTTGATACTCTGAATAACATTGACTCTACCATTCGTTTTAAGTACTCCTGTGATTGTAGAAGTATACAATTTTTGGATTTAAATATTACAATTTACAATGATGATGAGGGTTGTAAATTTTCAACCTCATTATACTCAAAGCCCACTGACAAAAACTCCTTGTTGCTGTCCACAAGTTACCATCCGGGACATCAAAAAAGAGGTGTTGTCTCCTCTCAGCTTACGCGAGTGGTCCGCAATAATACACTACCGGAGACAAGGAGAATCCAAGAGGAAGAAATGGTCAATAAATTGGAACAACGAGGCTATGGACGAAAATTGATCAAAAAGGTACACACTGAATTGGTGCAACAAGATCAAAAGTCATTACTTCTGCCTCAGGGTGTGAAGAAAAATGTGGAAGATGTGAGTGACAACATCAATTTTATAACAACGTTCAACCCCATATCTAAGATTCTATCAGAGTCGGTAAAGAAGAATTGGGAAATCGTGAGTTCTGACAAGACCTTACCCTTTACACGTACAAAAGCACCACGGATAGTATACAAGAGAGCATCCAATTTAAAGGATATTTTGGTCCACAACGACCCGGTTAAGTGTTACGAAAAGGGGACATGGTTGGATACAAAAAGGAAACTGGGATGCTACAGATGTGGTGACTGCACTACGTGTAATAGCATGCTGACTGGTATGCACTTCCATCATCCACACACTGGGAGGAAGTACAAGATTCTGCATAGGCTGTCATGCCTTAGTACCTACGTGATCTATGTACGGATGTGTCCGTGTTCCCTGATGTATGTGGGGAAAACATCAACCACCTTTCGTGAGAGGATGGCGAATCATCGCCATACGATCAGGCAAGCGATTGAGAAACGTGAGTCTGATCAACCTGTGGCTTGACATTTTCTCCAGGCAGGACACACAGCTGCAAGTCTAAGGACCATACTCATAGATCATGTGCCGCCCTTACGAAGAGGGGGAGATAGAAATACCAAACTCCTCCAGGTGGAAACCTCCTGGATCTACCGACTGGATACAGTAGCACCAAAAGGACTAAATATACAACTGGATTTTAATGTTTTCCTTTAATGGGAAGTCTAGGATTGTTTGATCCAGGTCATTTCTATTATAAGGGACTGTATTACCCATTTGTATAGAGTGGATGGAATAAGGACATTTGTAAACCAAAGAAGCTCCATGATATAGTGTACTGTTGCGGACCAAAATGTTTTTTTCTACCTTATTCCATTAGGGATGAATGTTATTATGATAAGTTTCCCACCAACCAAGTAACTCCACTTCCAATACCATTTTTTATAATCAACTATAGAACAGTCGTTATGTTAGTACAAACAAGCTTGAGATAAAGTTAATGGATATATAGTTGACAAAATAAATTGGGTATGAGGTTCACTGTGTAAATAGGAAATATTAAGGTTCTTATCTTGTGTTTTCATAGCACTTTTTTAATTAATAGACGGGATAGATAAGTTTTTATAATACACGTTTATTCGTCAGTCCGATGCTATCGGAGTTGCTGGCCCCTGACATGCGCATATTTGGGTGTACTACGTGTTGATATATGTCAACACGCAGGTGGAGCTATGTTAATTAGCCACGCGGCAGAGAAGGAGCAGTGACACGCGCAAGGGGGAGCGGCCTCCATGGCACCGGAAGTGACGTGAGCACATACGGGGGTTTATAGGTAAGCGGTTAGGAATAGTTTGTTAGGAGCCTTTTGGGACAAAATAATTTTCGCAAATACCCATTGAAAAAGACACCAATAGGCGTCGAAACGTCTGGGAATGCTGTAATACAACTCCTGTGAATAATAAATATTGACGAAAAGACCGGAGAGTGAAGCATTTTCTTCCTTGGGGTTGAACGTAAATCTACACATACATATACTTAGATATCTATACTATAATTGCGTCTGCAATGTCCGTCGCCATCAGCAGTTGCGCACGCATCCTCAATGGAATGTTGGCAGTGCGAGGCAGCCAACAGGTGCCACCCTTCCATTTTCGGAATCCACCGTGATGCAGAGAAGGCAAACGGAGCATTACAAAAAAAAAAAAAAAACACTGCCCGCACAAAGTATAATAAAAAAAAAAAAACGAACTGTGAACCTGTGCACATGCTCAGTAGGAGCTCTTGCCTTAGAAAGTATACATATAAAAAGAATATGCCAAATGTGCTAATGAAAGTATATTGGAATATCTCTTAAATATGCATGCTCTATCTGAATAATGATAGCTTAGCCTTTAGTGTCACTTTGGTGGGCCCTGGAAACATAGGGACGTAGGAGGAGGGGCCCGTTGACCGGATGGGAGGATAAGGCCCCGGTCGGTGGGCGGAGCCCAGGAAAGGAAGTGACGCACAAGACCAGGACGAGGCTAGGCAGTTCCTGTACTTACCTAGTCGCGGAAGCAGCTCCCGAAGATTGTCCAGCGGAAGGAATAAAGGTGAACGAGGATGGAGATCGAGGACTTGTTGGCGAGGATCCGGTCAGCAGCGGCGGAAAAAGGCTCTTCGTGGATCCAGGATCGGATTGGCAGGATGCTGGGCGAAGAAGAAGACGGAATGGAGGAGGACACGGCGGCTACAAGATCTAGACCGGTGCGACGGACACGGCCTCCCAATCGGCTCAGCCCGGAGCAGAGGCCTCAAGGTACCCGACGCAGAAGGAGTCCAAGCAGAGAGGCTTGGCTTGGCAGGGCCTTTTGACTCCATGCCTTTTCCGGGATTACGGCTATCTCCGTTAGGAGTGGTCCCGAAGAAGGATCCTGGAAAATTTAGGCTGATACATCATTTATCTTTCCCGAAGGGTAATTCGGTGAATGATGGAATCCCACCTGAACTGGCATCGGTAAAATATGCCTCGTTTGACTCAGCGGTTGCTATGGTCAAGGCGGCAGGATGTGGAGCGCAGTTGGCAAAAGTTGACATTGAATCTGCTTTTCGATTACTACCAGTGCACCCGATTTCGCACAAGTTGCTTGGTTGCTGTTTTGAAGGGAAGGTGTTTGTTGACCTGTGCTTACCCATGGGGTGCTCCATCTCTTGTGCATTATTTGAGAGTTTTAGCACCTTTGTGGAATGGGTGGTCAAGGTGCGGGCTGGATTTTCGTCAGTGGTTCATTACCTGGACGATTTTCTATTTGTGGGTCCCGAAGGGACCACAGTCTGCAAAATATTGCGAGATGTTTTTTAACCAAGTAGCGGAAGATTTTGGGGTACCCATTGCAATGGAAAAATCCGAGGGTCCAGTGACAATGCTGAATTTTCTAGGCATTACTATTGACTCTAGGTTGATGGAATGCAGGCTGCCTGTGGATAAGGTGCAGGATCTGGTAGGCGTCATTTTACATTTCTTGTCAGTTTCGAAAGTGCAACTAGTGGAGATGCAATCCTTGATCGGCAAGTTAAACTTTGCATGCCGGATCATCCCAGTGGGTAGGGTGTTCTGTCGCAGGTTATCATTGGCGACAGCGGGCGTTAAACAGCCGCATCATTTCATACGGCTGACGTCGCCCATTAAGAAAGATCTCAGGGTATGGAAAGTCTTTCTGGAGAATTTCAATGGGTCCGCCTTGATTCAGCCACCCAGAATATCGGGTGAGGAGCTTGGGCTAATGACGGATGCCGCAGGGAGTAAAGGCTTTGGTGCTATTTTTGGCAATGAATGGTGCGCGGCAGCGTGGCCAATGGAATGGATTGGGAGTGAATTGATAACGAACTTGGTATTCCTAGAATTCTTTCCGATTTTGGTAGCATTGTTTGTGTGGAGCATGGAACTGTGGGACAAGTCGCTCCTGTTGTTCACTGATAACATGGGGGTAGTGGCTGCAATTAATAGCTTGTCATCATCCTCTCCGGCAGTGATACGGCTGTTGAGGGTGTTTGTGCTACAGTGTATGAAGTTGAACATCTTGGTCAGGGCACAGCACATACCTGTAGTGCAAAACTCAGTAGCTGATGCACTCTCTCGTTTTCAGTGGAAGCGTTTTCGGGAACTGGCTCCGCTGGCAGACAAAATGGGGAAGGAAGTTCCGGAACATTTATGGAGCCTTGGCTCGGGGGATTGGCCGATGTGGTAAGATCTTCACTGGCCCAGAGTTCTTGGAAAGCATACGAAAAGATTTGGAGAGAGTGGGAGGTTTTGCTAGTTCAGCAGGAGATCGCAGAGGGGGAACAAGGGTGTCAGAATCTTTTGTTGAGATGGATATGGCAGTGGAAGGTGTGCAGTTTATCTCCCTCCGCTATTGAAAAACGGCTGACGGCGTTGGCCTTCCGATTTAAGTTAATGGGGGTGGTCGATATCACATAATTTTTTTGTGTCAAGCAGATTATGAAGGGTTTGAGAAAAAAGGGAAGTGGGTCAGATAGCAGAAGGCCGATTTCCTTTTCCCTGTTGTCACACCTTTGGGGAGTACTGAAGGCGGTGTGTAAATCTGAGTATGAGACAAGACTTTTTCAAACGGCCTTTGCCTTGGCCTTTTTCGGAGCATTCCGGATTTCAGAACTGATAAGTCGCTCGAGGAGTGCGCAAGGTGGAGTGGGTATTTGTGATGTTGTGGTGACGGACTCTTATGTGTCCATATTTTTGAGACGTTCAAAGACCGATCAAGGAGGGAAGGGCAAAACGGTGAGGTTGTATCCCACGGGAGTGGAGTTGTGTCCGTGTAGGATATTGCAGGAATTTTTGGTAATAAGACCGAAGTTGAGAGGGTCGTTGCTGTTGCATAAAGACGGTGAGGCTTTAACACAGTATCAATTCCGAGAGGTGTTGGCTAGGGCATTAGACGCGGCGGGATTCAATCCGAAGGAATTCGGCTCACATTCCTTTAGAATAGGCGCAGCAACCAAGGCTGCCGCTCTGGGACTGGGGGAGGAGGTGGTAAAAGGGGTGGGGAGATGGTCATCTAAGTGTTATCGGACTTACGTCCGTCCTCATCTGTTGCTCTAATCATATGTTTTCTCGCCCTCCTACATGTCTCAGTGCCGCTGCAGGTCTGGTTGGTGGGCCATTCTTTCATTTATTGGGCTCGAAGGGCTGCAGGGTACAAGGAAGACGGCCTGCAGCTAGGTTTACCAAAAGAAAAAGCGGTTCTCCGGTGGTTCGGGATTCGGGGCTTGCGATGGGACCAAGTCGTGTTTTCCGTCGTCGGTTATGCCAAACAATTTACACGTCCCGATGTGTTGGTGATTCATGCCGGTGGCAATGATCTGGGGTCCCTGCCACAAAAAGAACTGGTCAGGAGAATTAAGAGAGACATGTCAAGATTACGAGAATTATTTCCTGGATTAGTGATTGTTTGGTCCACAATGGTCCCGCGTTTACATTGGAAAACAGCATGGGATCAAGTTAGGTTGGATAATAGTAGACGAAAAGTGAACAAATTGATCACAGCCTTTATGAAGAAGATTAGTGGGGCGGTGGTCCATCATGAGGACTTGGAGGATGTAGGAAAAGGGGAATTTTAACTACAGGATGGTGTTCACCTAAACGATTTTGGAGTACGGCTTTTCATTCTGGCCATTCGGGAAAGACTCCAATTGCTGATGTGATTGGTGGCGGAACTGGGGAAGAGGTGACTTCCCAGTTTGTGGCGGTGTGCTAGCATCATCAATTGTCAGACCAAGGCAAGAAGTGGCTGGTGGTTAGCCTCCCAATGGGTGGGGAGAGCTAGGTATTTGGCTCCTTGGGCACGGGGTCCCTTGCAGCTGGTATTAGGTGGTTGGAACGGACTTAGCGCCTTGCGAAGTCCTGAGAAAAAGACGGCCTGGTCTGATAGTGGTGATGATGGTTTCTAACCCCTTGGGGGCGGGTTAAGAAAAAAGGGATGTACAGTGATGCTAGCGCATTGAGAATTGTGTTATTGTTTATTATTGTTTTATGATTGCACTTCGTTTATTTATTTATTTGGTTATTTAAGTTATGTTAAATTAATAAACAGGCTGTGGCTTTATTGGTAAAGTAATAAGTTAATAATGATGTGTTTAGGTGGGGGGGGGGGCGGTAATGGACGACTCAATAGGACATGTGCATATCACTTTATTATATACAAAGAAAGATGACAGAGTGAATAGAAAAAGGGAAATAGCAGTGAAAATTCTGAAATAATAGGCAAGAGAGAACTGGGTGGAAAAAAAATGTCCATTGTGTAGATGATCTAAAACTGGAGTGAACGTTGTCTGATGCAATTATTTACACCTACGCAGACATGGAGAAGTGCAAATTCCATGTATCAAGCACCAGTGGGTGACAAAGTTCAGATACTAAGCAACAGCATGACCAGGAAGGACTTCACAGCAAGTTTACATTGTTTGTTTTATTGGAAACAATGTATAAATGAACTAGTGCTAAACTAATACCCTAACCCCCTATATGAAATAAATTGTATCAAAATCTAAAATTAATTTATTTGTTGGGACAAAAAATGGCCAGAATATGATATAAAATCTATAATTTAACGGCAAGCATGAAGTGTTCACACACATTTCTATAAGCAGAAATTGCATTGATTTCAAGATGATTCCCAAGTGAGGTTATGGCTTATTACAACAATATATTTGTTATAATGCTAGTAGTAAATCACCGGAATGATTTTCTTTTTTTTTTCCATAGTAGTCTAAAAGCAGGTAGCATTACACTAATAATATGCTGCTATGGGAGCATACAGATCTGCGATCCAGATATGATCATTATGTAAGGACCCCATGGAATTTCAAAATGCATTTTCAAAACTAGCAAACATTAGAGTGCCAGTATTTATGCACTTGCATGTGCAAATAAATCATACGTGTTGTTTGCCTACATTTACTAGGTCCTTAGTTCCGGATCACATATTGCTGTAATGCCTTTCAGGAAAATAATGGTATTTATTCAAACTGCTGTGCACTGAGCTCAGATACATATTTCATGTGTAATAATGTGACATTATTCAAGCAATGTGATAAAGCTTACAGTGTGAAAGGCATTCACAGTATTATTTTACAGAGCCATTCTTGAATTTTATGTCTTTCATCTTATGCCTGGAGCCTTAGCATCACTACATAGGCATATTCCAATTAGAGAAGTTATACAAAATAACCTCTAGCAGCACACCTCAAATGCAGAGTGAATCAAGGGAAAAAATAAAATAATGCTAAAAAATATGTCACTAAATGGAAAGCATGTAGAATATTCAGGGAATGTATTATTACTTGCAAAGTAGCAATCAGAGATTTTTACAGTACGGATTCTTGAATGTTGAACACTTCTTTTTCGGTGCTCAACAATTTGCAGGATTCAGAGGACCAGAGCTGCTAAAAATGTTAGGGGGGATATTTATCAAAGTGTCAACTATGTTGCATTCGCGACATCAATATGCTTGCCTAACATCGCAGCCGCGGATCTTAATACGCTCTCCTTATTTATTAAAAAAGCAGTCAAAAACACACGCACCAAGTACGTGGCGATGAGCCTCGTTGTTAACTAACAGTCATCGATCTCGCGTCTATTCAGCTTTTTCCCAACTTTATTTATACCATTTCACTAAACGCCGCCACTATACTAAAATGTTTAAGCCCTATTCCGCCATTCCCCGACATCGCCGCTACCTAAATAAAGTTATTAACTCCTATCCCGCCACTCCCCGACACCACCGCTACTAACTAAACTTATTAACCCCTAAACCGTCAGCCCCCCACATCGCAAAAATCTAAATTAAGCTATAATCCCCTAAACCTAACAACCCCTTAACTGTAAATTAAAATTACAACACCCTATCTTCAAATAAATTAAAACTTACTTGTAGAATTAAAATAAATTTATTTTAAACTATTAATTAACCTACCCTAACTATTATACTACAATCAAATTAAACTACCAATTAAATAAACTAAATTACATATTAAAACAACCTAACCCTACTAAAAGTATTTAAATATACAATTAAACATTCTAACAAAGTTCTAAATTACCAAAAAAAACTAAGTTACAAAAACAAACACTAAATTACGAAAAATAACAAACCAAATTAACCAAAAATAAAAAATTTTACACCTAATCTAATAACCCTCATCTCATACTATTGGCTGTTCCAATCAGCCAATAGGATTGAGCTCTCATTCTATTGGCTGATTGGAACAGTTTGGTTGGGTGGTGGGTTTTACTGTTGGGGGGGTTGTATTTTTTTTTTTGCCAGGTAAAAGAGCTATTATCTTTGGGGCAATGCCCCACAAAAGGCCCTTTTAAGGGTCATTGGTAGTTTATTGTAGGCTATGGGGGGGTTTATTTTGGGGGGGCTTTTTTATTTTGATAGGGCTATTAGATTAGGTGTAAAAAAAATATTTTTGATAATTTGGTTTGTTATTTTTTTGTAATTTAGTGTTTGTTTGTTTTTTGTAACCTAGTTTTTTTTTTTTTTTTAATTTAGGACTTTGTAAGAATGTTTAATTGTATATTTAAATAATTTTAGTAGGGTTAGGTTTTTTTTTAATATGTAATTTAGTTTATTTAATTGTATTATAATAGTTAAAGGGACAGTTTACACAAAAATTTTCTCCCCTTTAATTTGTTCCCAATGATCCACTTTACCTGCTGGAGTGTATTTAATTGTTTACAAGTAGCTCCTTTACCCTTATATTGGCATTTGAAATTGATAATTTAGCATGTGGTATCCCCACCTATTCTGAAAGTTTGTGGCCGCACGTACCAGCTATAGATAAGCTTTGTAAACACAGCCAGCAGAAGAAATTACACTCCCAGTGTGATAAAGCAGAGATAAGGTAATAAAATGTTGATTTTCCATTGTTCTCTCAAAGTATTGGTGATTGTTTTAAGGACAGATATAAGATAAAGAAGCAGGTATATGTGCACAATGTGATACAGTAATGAGATCTGATTATACCTACAAGCTCAACCTATTTTATTAGGCTGTGGCTTCAAAACACAAAATCAGAGCTTTAATATACAGAAATAAACCTTAAAAAGCTAATTTTCATAAATTTTTTACTCTGCAGTTGGTAAAAAAAAGCAATTGTAAACACATTAAGGGAAAAACTATTTTACAGTATACTGTCCCTTTAAGGTAGATTAATTAATAGTTTCAAATTAGTTTATTTTAATTCTACAGGTAAGTTTTAATTTATTTGAGGATAAGGATGTTGTAATTTTAATTTAGAGTTAAGGGGTTGTTAGGTTTAGGGGTTAATAGCTTAATTTAGTTTTTTTGCGATGTGGGGGGCTGACGGTTTAGGGGTTAATAGGTTTAGTTAGTGGTGGTGATATGGGAGGCCAGAGGTTTAGGGGTTAATAAGTTTATTTAGTGGCGGCGGTGTCGGGGAGCGGCGGAATAGGGGTTAATAACATGTAGGTGGCAGCGATGTCAGGGGCGGCAGATTAGGGGTGTTTAGACTCAGGGTTTATGTTAGGGTGTTAGGTGTAAACGTAACTTTTTTTCTATCATAGAAATCAATGGGGTATGCTTCATCCTCTTGCAGAATCGAACATAAGCTTTTGGTGCATTCAGACTCCCATTGATTTCTAGGGCATCCGCAGCCTCAAGGGTGGCTGACTGAAAACCAGGTACGCTGTGTTGGAAAAGACGCGAGCGCACCTGTTAAATGTTTGATAAATGGGAAAACGTGTCAAATAGAGCCAAATGTATATTCGGAACATCTGTAATGACGTAAGTATCGATCTGCGTCGGATTGAGATTGCGGGATCGTATGTTACGTCACAAATTTTAACATTTGCCAATCTTGAGGCTTTGATAACTAGGTTGGATCAATCTTGCAACAATTACGATGCGGAATTTCAGCATATTTTGACACTTTGATAAATAGGGCCCCTAGTTCTTTTTTATTCTAAAAGAATGTTTTCCACTATGTATTAAGCTTTCGTACTGTGGTACACTCTTGTTATATTTGAAATTTATCGGAAAACCTGTGATTTGTTTTTTACTCATATATACAATATCAGAGTTACCACTTAAGAGAGGAATTATGAAATCACAATTTCCTTAGAGTAGTTAGGAATAGAACTGAAGAGCAGAATAAGGATATACAATTGCAGTCTATGAAGAACAAGTTCCTCAGTAGAGGCTATAGGGATAAAGATATAGATAAAATATTACATGAGGTCAGCCATATAAACAAGGGAACATAATTAACAAAACAGGATACCAAAAAACACAGGAACATGAGGTGAATTATATAAGAACACACACACCAGCCAATCCATATGTACAGAAGATACTAACAAAGAACTGGTTCTTGATAGCTAATGATTCCACTCTGCCATTCAAAGATACAGCACCCCCAAAAGAGGGTGTTGTTTAAAATTAACATTAGTGAAAACAGATGTCATAAAAATGAACAAACTTGGTTGTCTAAGGCCAAACCGGGTTGCTTTAGATGTGGTAGTTGTGCCACTTGTAATGCTCTAGTCACAGGCAGCAGTTTCCAACAGTTTCCATTATCCACAAAAGGACAAACATATAAAATAAGAAACAGGATGACATGTACATCAGATTACATAGTATATTATATCACGTGCCCATGTGCAATGTTTTACATTGGTAAAACTAATACAACCTTTAGTTAAAGACTGGCTAACCATAAATAGGTCATACGTATGACACTCAGAGAGGACCACACTGATCAACCAGTTGCAAGACACTTTTTAAAAAAAAAAAAAAAACACAATGCCAATGATACGCACAATGCACATAGATAGGCGCCCTCCATTAAGGAGCAGAGGGGATAGAAACAAGGAACTACTAAAGAGGGAAGAACAGTGGATTCATAGATTAAACACCAATTTAACAAATGTCTGTCCGACATGATCCGATCAGCAGATCATTTCCGACAGACGTCGCTGAATGCGGAGAGCAATATGCTCTCTGCATTCAGCATTGCACCAGCAGCTCTTGTAAACTGCTGGTGAAACGCCACCCCTGGCAGATTCTCAGCCAATCGCCCGCTATCAGGGGGTGTCAATCAACCCGATCATATTGGATCGGGTTGATTTCACACAATCTCTGTCCGCGGCCTAAGAGCAGACGGATAGGTTATGGAGCTTCGGTCTTTAGACCGCTGCTTCATAACTGGTGTTTCTGGCGAGTCTGAAGGCTCACCAGAAACACGTCCCTTCAAGCTTCATACGGAGCTTGATAAATGGGCCCCTCTGGCTCCAATGGGCTTAAATGTCCACCGTGACTATTCCCTGTTCTATTAAAATAATGGGACATAGGAGAGCCTAGATGTAGTTAACATAGTGGCTACAATGCCATAAGAGAATTAGTTTTAATTTGACAGATAGTGGTTGAAACAACACAAAGACATATTTTTGATGTTGATAATCTTTTTGATGTTGATTACTTGGACCTTTGTGTATTTATGAAAACAACATAAGTGCATACAGTAATAAATATGTGGAATAGTGGTGCATCAATTAGAATTAACCAAAGGTTATGGTACAACTGAGAAAGACAATAATAGATCTGATATATTTTAGGGAGTCCCTGGGAACAGTGATAATAAAATAATAGAGGAATATCCTTAAAGTGTAGGTAAAAACTTTGCATGTACTATATATTAGAAATTACGAAAGTTGGGTGAACTTGAATATTCATGAATATCCTTTGTGTAGTTATGATAACAACATAAGTGAATGCAATAATAAATATGTGGCATAATGGTGCATCAATTAGAATTAATATATGGTTATGGTAAACAGAGTGAGTCAATAATAGATCATATCATTATTATTATTATTTTATATATATTAGCTTTCAGGGCATTGAACAGATATCTTAGGTCTTAGAGGTGGTGATAGATTCCAGGTTCTCAGCAGGAGAGAGGTTTTCTGGATATATACTATATAAAACAGATTCACCTTTTGGTATCAATGAAATAAGTGATGTGAAATTGTATATAGATGATAGGTGAAACCTCTATTTTTTACTCCGATTAAAATGTAACTTTTTGTAAATAATAAGAATTGTTAATATGCTGCGATCTTGATCGTGGTGATGCGTTCATCAATAGTTAATTTATACAGTTCTTGACTTTTATACTGTTGCAAGTTGGTGGTGTGCATCACTGCGTACAGGATTTGCAGCCTGGTTTTGCAATACTTTGTGTTTCTAACTATATATATGTGGTTTACGT
>NC_069502.1:1025106268-1025226268 GCF_027579735.1 Bombina bombina
CTGTGCCTCTTTTTCGCCACACATAGTGTTGTCTGTTTCTTCCAAACAACTCAACTTTGGTTTCATCTGTCCACAGAATATTTTGCCAGTACTGCTGTGGAACATCCAGGTGCTCTTGTGCAAACTGTAAATGTGCAGCAATGTTTTGTTTGGACAGCAGTGGCTTCCTCTGTGGTATCCTCCCATGAAATCCATTCTTGTTTAGTGTTTTACGTATTGTAGATTCGCTAACAGGGATGTTAGCATTTGCCAGTGACTTTTGTAAGTCTTTAGCTGATACTCTAGGATTCTTCTTCACCTCACTGAGCAGTCTGCGCTGTGCTCTTGCAGTCATCTTTACAGGACGGCCACTTCTAGGGAGAGTAGCAGCAGTGCTGAACTTTCTCCATCTATAGACAATTTGTCTTACCGTGGACTGAGGAACAGCAAGGCTTTTGGAGATACTTTTATAACCCTTTCTAGCTTTATGCAAGTCAACAATTCTTAATCGTAGGTCTTCTCAGAGCTCTTTTGTGCGAGGCATCATTCACATCAGGCAATGCTTCTTGTGAAAAGCAAACCCAGAACTGGTGTGTGTTTTTTATAGGGCAGGGCAGCTGTAACCAACACCTCCAATCTCATCTCATTGATTGGACTCCAGTTGGCTGACATCTCACTCCAATTAGCTCTTGGAGATTTCATTAGTCTAGGGGTTCACATACTTTTTCCACCTGCACTGTGAATGTTTACATGGTGTGTTCAATAAAAACATGGCAACATTTCATTCTTCGTGTGTTATTAGTTTAAGCAGACTGTGGTTGTCTATTGTGGGACTTAGATGATGATCAGATCACATTTTATGACCAATTTGTGCAGAAATCTATATCATTCCAAAGGGTTCACATACTTTTTCTTGCAACTGTATAGGTTATAAACCGCCAGAATATGCAGTTGTAAATACACTAAAATGGGGATTTAAGAGTTCAAATCTGTAGAATTATATACAATAATGAAAACCATTGTGAAAGTAGTGAGGGTATTTTTATTTTTTTTCATTGCCGGCCTCCAAAAATTGTGAAAAAATTCATTACTACCGCCATCACAGATCGAAGGCATTGGCTGCTTCCCGCTGTTTGTGAAGGTATTTTTGATGGGTTAGAATATATATTTAGTAATTTAATAATGAGTATTAAACTACACATGAATTGGAGGTTTTGATGAACTGGAATGTTCTCAGATTTGAAAATCTCTAAAAAACAATGTAAAACACTTTGGGCAAGACTACGAGTGGCGTGCTAACTTTTGCACTCAAGTGATAAGGAGTATTTGTGGCTCTTTGCAAACGTCAGAAGTTGCATGCATATTATGAGTTCTAAATAAACTCATTCACTTGAGCGCAATTGAACTTAACATGCGGGTAAGTGACTTCAGAGCTCTGGTTAACTCTTAAGTTAAGGCAAGAAAGTGGAGTTAATGGAACCTAAAACCCAAATTTTTTCCTTCATGATTCAGATAGAGAATACAATTCTAAACAACTTTCCAATTTACTTCTATTATTTAATTTGCTTCCTTCTCTTGTTATCATTTGCTGAAAGGTTTATCATCGCAAGTTCATGAGCTGCATATATATATATTGAATGTGATTGGCTCACCCATTTGTTCAGTTAGAAACTAGTAGTGCATTGCTGCTTCTTCAACAAATGATACCAAGAGATTGAAACAGATTAGATAATAGAAGTAAATTAGGAAGTTGTTTAAAAGTGTATTCTCTATCTGAATCAGGAAATAAAAAATTTGGGTTTCATGTACCTTTAACGCACGAGCGGCATCTCTAATTTGCAATCTACTCATAATCTAGCCCTTTATAAGGTACCCTTTACAGTTGTGAATAGACTCCTTTTTGTTGAACATCTGCTAACTTCAGTCAAATTTGCACACTTAGTGGTTCACCCTTATTGCTAAGGTGAAGCAATATACATATGGCTTTGCATGTGTGCTTAACCCGTTAGCAGACTTAGTGCTTCACCCTAATTCATTGATAAACACAGACTTAGTTGTTCACCTTAGTTATAAGAAAGCATTCTAGGTGTAAAGTGCTCATTTATACATTCAATATTTTACATCAAAATTGCTTTCATATGTAAAGATGACACAGGGCAGCAATCTCTGGCCTTTAAATCTTTAATATGCAATGAGCAATGTCTATCCTTTCTCAAGTTTCTGATTAAGACAGAAGGTTTCACCCTTTTCTACTCACTTTCTCCACTGCTGTGATTCAACACCTGTTTCTCTCTGCATATATTTATGTCTGTGCTTTCTGTGGGTTTTCCAATAAAGCCTCTTTTCTTCCTTCCTAGATCTATCTTGGACTATTAAGAGAATGGTTTAAATTCCTATTAAGTTTATCATCATAATGAAGTAGGTTTGAGATGATGCACTGTTTTTTAAATATTATTAAATTGTAAGCATTGGATAACCCCTTAACAACCCAGCAATGTACCCTCTACATCGCTGGGCCTTTCAATGGGCTTGCTTTTTTTGATAGCACGGTAAGACCACGCTATAAAAGGAGGCCTGCAGGAGGGAGGGTCTTGCTGCTGGTGACGATACCCCGCGCTATTACTGGCCAAAAACCCTTATGACCAGCGACGTACAGGGTATGTTGTGGTCGTTAAGGAATTAACTTTAACTATAATTTACCCCTTAAGTGCTAAGCCCATTTCACACCTCTGTGCTGAGCTGTTTTTAGATGCTGCTCATATTTAAGCACTACTGTCATTTTTTCAGCAAGAAACCCACCCATATTATATATTGTTGTGTTTCTTGTTTTTCAGCAGACTCAAACTATAACCATAATTTTATGTATAGATCATGACATGAGAAATCTATGGCAAAAAGTATGAAAAAAATACAGATTTGTATTAAAATTTGAATTCACCAGATTGTAAACAATAGTAATGTGTGTGCGTCCTTTTCTAAACTCTATAGTCAAAAGAAGAAGGGTTTATCCTTATATAAATAAGGGTCTTTGGTATATTTATATCACTTTGATCTGCACATAGGGGTTCCCATGAGGCCACTAACTCAAATAAATGTACATTTATTCCGCCAAACTATCACTATTAGAACAGTGATTAACCCTGGCTATTAAAACCTATACAGGGGCCTTTATTTAAAAGGGGGTTGCTGGACTTTGAAACAAACAGTCTTGGTGGTCTTTGTGCCTCTTTGTTTACCTATTATAAATATCTTGAGACACTGTGCTTTATTATTTAAAATGTATTAAAACTTGTGCTTTAACTTTTTACAACCAAGTCATTCAAAGTACAGGTGGCCCTCATTTTACAACGGTTCAATTTACACTGTTTCAGAATAACAACCTTTTTTCCAGTCATGTGACTGCTATTGAAAAGCATTGAGAAGCAGTGCATTTATTAGTAGGTGGAGCTGTCCGCTTGTGTTGCAGCAAAGCCAAGCAAGCTGAAATGAATCAGTTTAACCAGACCTCAGCTATCGAGCAGATTTTAAAGGAACAAAATCTTCCTGTATATAAATCAGTCCAGATTGGAATGCATAGAAAGAACTGTTTGCTGAAAAATGCAAGTGAAGTCTGTGTTGTGTGATTATTTTATTAGGTTTATAATGCTGTTTAGCAAATGTTTTTGTTCATTTAACTTAGTTTAATTATATATTCTGTGTTGTGTGATTATTTTATTAGGTTTATAATGCTGTTTAGCATTAAAGTCTTCATTTCAAAGCTTTAAAAATAATGTATTAGGTGTTACTTATGACAATTTTGAGAGGGGCCTGGAACCTATCTCCCTCACTTCCCATTGACTTACATTATAAACTGGATTTCAATTTACAATGGTTTCGATTTACAACCATTCCTTCTGGAACCTAACCCCGGCGTAAACTGAGGGCTACCTGTATAGTTACCATTCATCCAGCTCACTTATAACAGGTCAGCACTTCTGGCTTTTAGTGGCTTGGTGACATCACCAGGGCACTGTGCAAATAATGACCACCCCTTGTTCTCATCTACATTTAAAGGGTTAAAGAGTAGTAACCAAGAGGTTTTTAATACTCAAATGACATATTAATATGGCCAATATTATGTATTTTATAGCAAACAGAATTTTTTTTAAATTCAACATATAAATTATATTCTAAATGCACAGACCCATTAAACTTTTTAATTTATGTGGAGTCATACTGGAAGGTAAAACAAAATTGTGTTTATAGACACATGATTTTTTTCACAAGTTTCTGTTTTTGGTGTTGTGTCTTACACAGCATTCTCATCATTACTTTCTCAAATGCATTGTTTTCCCATCACTGTGGTGACATAGCTCACAGATTTATCCCTGGCATAGTCACATAGCTGGTTTTAAAATCCATTCCCCCAGATACACCTTGTCTGAGCTAGGTGTTTAGTTTAAAGACACTCCCAATATCCTTGACTGGCATGTAATAGGCCAAACCACTTTGAATTGAGAATAACTTTGGGAAACACTTTATCTCTTCCTCTTCCATCTCCTGATGAAAATGGCTGATATTGGACAATGCAAGAAAGCACACATTAAAGAATTTGGCTAAGTATATTCCTGTGAATATTTTAGCAGTGTTGCACAAATTGGGGTTGTGGTAGAGTTGCCCTGTATTATTATTTGGACTGTTTTGCTGTATAAAATAGATGTGTATATATACCCATAAATATTTATCTTATTATTAACATATATTGATTCCTAATAAATTCTTTGGAAACAAAGGAGATCCTTTATATAGTGTTTATTTCACAACTTACTTGTATTGGTTTTAGTGGTTTTACCATAGAATTAGAGTTAGTACTAAATCAGAATTATATTTAGTATAAAATTAAAAATCCATTAAACTAATTAATAACCACAATCACATTTTGGTGCATTCACTTACGTTTTTTATGATGCTTGAGCGTTTCCTGCAGTGTATGTTGCGTTGCCCAGCTGTGGGGGGGGGGGGGGTGTTTATATTGTAACTGTTAGTATTTCTGAACCTGAAATTGGGCTTGTTTCTGACCACTTCCTGTTTCCTTTTCCTGATCCTGACTTAGCCCTCTGGATTTTCATTTGCTTTATGTCTGCTGCTTCTGTGAATGACCTTAGCCTATGTGACTTGCTCATGCATCATCCTTGTGACCTTCCTAACTACACTATACTTATGAATGTGTGTGTTTATATGTGTATATACAGGTATACCTCACTTTACAGCACTTTGTGGAGCTGAATTTCAACCTTCAAGGATTTTGAAATAGTGCTGTAATCATCAGGAGATTGCGAGAAAAGTGACTGGCACCATTTTGTTATGATTTCTTCACTCTGTTTACAGCATTACAGTGCAATCTGTGTCCCAGTGCTATAATCTGCCAAATTTTACTACAGTAATTGTCACTATTTTACAGGTACAGTATTTATTGAATACTAATGTAATACTGTGCTGTGCTAGTGTTAAACTAAACATAGCACTATTGCACCCCTAATATATGTTAGTTCAAACATGTTTTCAAGTTTTTAAACACACTGGCAAATGAAAAGAAAGCTAAAACTGCCTTGTTTCACTTTAAGGCGGTTTTCACTTTACAGCGGGGCTCCGGTCCATAACCCGCTGTATGAGCGGGGTATACCTGTATGTCTGTAAATACATATATAAATACATATATAGACAAATATTTACATACATATACTGTATATCTTTAGACATGAATATGTATGTATGGTCTATGTTAAATCCCTATGTTAAATCTGTGAGCCCTTATAACTTTTTGTGCAATATTTTTTAATAATTTTATTAGATAGTGTTATTATAAGGGGTAACTGTATTGTATAATGTATTTTTGATGTGTTTTGCAACACTTTTTTGTTTGCAAAAGAGTAAACCAGAGCTCTGAGAACTCGATAACCCGATAAGCATTAACTTCAATTGCCCTCAAGCGATCGTGTTTACTTTCAGCTTTTGCCCTCCACTCGTAATCTGGCCCAAAATCAGCACTGAAATTATCAGTTCAAAATGATGTTAAATGTGAAGGACAATATGTAACGAATAAAATAGCTGCGTATACTAAAAAAATAAATCTAAATTAAAATTCAATCCTTTTACTGCTAAACAATTTTACATCCACATGCTGAAGCATTTCGTTTAAAACTTTTTTAAGTAATTGCAATTAAAAAATAAATTTCAGAACTTTTTTCTGGGAATTTTGCATATTAATTTATAAATGATTTTTTTTCAGAAGACCTAGCACTTTTGAAACAGAAAAAAATTGTTTGCAGAAATACCCAATATAATAAAAAATAACTCCCATAGTTACCATCTACTCTACAGAAAAAGGAAGACTTTTTTTTCTGTAGAGTAGATGGTAACTAAGGAAGTCATTCACCTTCCAGAACATTGACATTCATTATCTTTAACTTTAACATTATTATTTGCTTTAAAAAAAAAAAAAAAAATACATTAATTTCCAGAAAATTTTACCTATTTGTACCACTCACTCATTCCCATTTGTTTAAAACATTTTTAAAATCTAATTACATTTGCTCAAAGTATATGATCCATTATACCAGCAGCAGAACAAAATAAGGGACCTCAGATCCCTTTACATTTTCCCTTGTGGGCAATGAACAAACAGGAACTATAGCTCAGCTATATCCTACTCAATAGTGAAGATGAGGACTAAACAGTTGTACGTACTTTGAAACAAAGGCTACTGAAATCTCACATTTAGATTCACGAGTGTTATTATTGGCTTTGGCTATAAATGTTGTTAAACGTTTCTTATATAAACTAAGAGAATTTGTTTTAATCTAAATATGTATTAAAAAGATAATTTAGTATCTTATATGCACAATTTCTCTTTTATTTTGCCAGATAATTATATCAGATGGAAACCATTTCCTTAGTTGAAGATATAAATTATAACAGGGTTACAGTATAAAAATCACGACTTGTCAAAATGCCATCAAAGAAAAATATGCTTCAGTCAGCCATTAAGCAGTTGCAAATGATCAGGTAAACAATATTTTTAAAGGACATTTCCAATCATAGGAACCATCACAAAGAAGTATGATGTTACTTCTTAACCTCTTACTGTAGTCTATGTAGTCTACAAGAACATATACTCAAACAATTAAATAAACTAAATGACTAGAATGCAGTGAAGTTAAAAGCAAAATGCTGGTTCCGTGTATTTAGCAGAATGTTTATTCAGGCATCAAGTTAACATGAACTGCCTTGACCTCCACATTAATTTTATGCTAATATTTAAAAGAAAGTTCACAAAGTGAAACCACAGTGTTATTCAGTAAACAACAGTTAAACCACAAACCCTTTTCTCTGTCATCTTTGCTTCAGTGCATGCATCATTTTATTTACATATTGGGAATTAAGCATGAAATAAATTATATTTTTATAACTGAGATTAAATTAAAATGTAGTGCATAAAAACAACATTGAGTTGAGTTTTAAATGGGTAATAAAACACTTCCATGTCCCTTGAAGGTTAAAGGGATAGTTTACCCTTATTTTTTTCTCCACAATTTGTTCCCCAATTATCCATTTTACATGCTCAATCATATACAATTGTTTATTAATAGCTAATTCCCTTTTATTTCTGCATTTAAAATAGCTGATTTTGGTCTGTGGTACCCCTTAACTATTTTGAAAGTTTCTATACGTATGTATAGGCTATAGAAGAAGCTTTGCAAGCATACAGCGAGATTATGAGTTTTGCGTTATGAGCTGTGCAGTGCTAACGAGCAGTTTTTTTCTCACCTCTCACTTACATGCAGCGCTGGGTATTACAGGTTTTTACAAACCCGCGTTAAAAGACAAGAAGTGAGCGAGAGCAAAATTGAGCTCCATACCACACTCCAATACCAGCGCTGCTTAAGTCAGCGGCGAGCTATGTCGTACGTGCTCGTACACTATTTCCCCATAGACATCAATGGGGAGAGCCGGTTGAGAAAAAGTCTAACACCTGCCAAAAAGCAGCATAAAACTCAGTAACGCAGGCCCCATTGATTCCTATGGGGAAACTAAAGTTATGTTTACACCTAACACCCTAACATGAACCCAGAGTCTAAACACCCCTAATCTTACACTTATTAACCCCTAATCTGCTGCCTGCGACATCGCCGACACCTACATTATTCTTATTTAACTCCCTAATCTGCCGCTCCGGACATCGCCGCCACCTACATTATACTTATGAACCCCTAATCTCCTGCCCCCCAACATCTCCGACACCTACATTATATTTATTAACCCCTAATATGCCACCCCCAATGTCACTGCAACCTACCTACACTTATTAACCCCTTAGTCTGCCACCCCCAACGTCGCCGCCAATATATTAAATGTATTAACCCCTAAATCTAAGTCTAACCCTAACCCTAACACCCCTAAAAAATCTGGTGTAGACTGTCCCTTTAAGGTTATGAAGCCTGTTTTCTTTCACATTGGACAGTCAACACCAGAATTTTTGTTGTTTTAAAAGATAGATAATCCCTTAATTACCAATTCCCAGTTTTGCATAACCAACACAGTTATAATTATACACGTTTTACCTCTGTAATTATCTTGTATCTAAGCCTCAGCAGACTGCCCCCTTATTTCAGTTCTTTTGACAGGCTTGCAATTTAGCCAATCAGAGCTGTCTCCATGGTAAATTCACGTGCATGAGCTCAATGTTATCTATATGAAACATGTGAACTAATGCCCTCTAGTGGTGAAAAACTATCAAAAATGCATTTAGATTAGAGGCGGCCTTCGAAGGTCTAAGAAATTAGCATATGAACCTCCTAGGTTTAGCTTTAAACTAAGAATACCAAGAGAACAAAGCATAATTGGTGAAAAAAGTAAATTGGAAAGTTGTTTAAAATTACATGCCCTATTTGAAACATGAAAGCTTTTTTTGGACTTGACTGGTCCCTTTAAGGCCTTATAGTAATATGGGCGGAGGCCTGGTTGGTAATCTCTTGGGTGTTCACAAGGTATGATGTAATGGGATGTTTAATCCCTTACTTGGGAAGAATATTAGTGAACAAAGAGATGAAAGAGGAGATAGGGAATAAGTTAGATGACATGCACAGAAAGGAAAAGAATGGAGATACGGAATGAAGAAGAAGGAAGTCGGAGAGTAATGGAAGTAGACAGACAGATGAAGACACAGAATAAGGTGGGTGCATTTAATTATTGACTTTTTGATCTTAAAGTCCACTGAAAATAACAAAACTCTATCTACAAAACTATATACAGTGATTTTGCAGATTATCTCTCATGTGCAGATATAACTAAAAAAGCCTAGACCCTAAGTCAATTTTATTGACTGTTAAATACAGTATAAATTCATAATCATCAAATGCAAAAGCACTTAGGGGCCGAATTACTAGCTCGCTGGAAATGTAAGTTAAGAAGCAGCGTTCTTAAGACCGCTGCTCCTTAACTCTTCCACCACCTCTGAGGCGCAGACAGCAATCAGCCTGATCGGATATGATTGGGTTGATTGACAACCCCTGCTAGTGACCGATTGGCCGCATATGGTGCAGGGGGGTATTGCACAAGCATTCACAAAGAATGCTTAAGCAATGATAATTGCTGACAGCGTATGCTGTCGCATTTATCGATGAAGGGCCGGACATGAACCACCTAAACATGATAAATCGGCATCATGGTCTGAATTTCAAGAGAATAGTTTTAGAATTTTTTTTATTCCCTCTGCATCATGTGACAGTCACCAGCAAATCACTAACTGCATATATATATATATATATATATATATATTATATTATATATATATATATATATATATATATATATATATATTATATATATATATATATATAAAGTCAAAGAGGGGATTGCATCTCATACTGTTAGTAAGAGCCACGGTGCGCTGCAAATATTCCTCCAAATAGTATCCAAACAGCAGGCACTCACTGGACTTTATTGTAAAATATAAATACTTTATTGCATCAAGTTAAAACCGACAAACGTTTCGGCACTGCATTGTGCCTTTGTCAATGTCAAAAACAAATACACAATAGCACACAACCAGAGTGCAGCTCCACACCCCAGAACAAATCTCTATATACATATTAAAAACAACATATATATACTTCTCAATCACATCTCTCGAATTTTGCCGCCAAACCTCCGTAATGCACTCCAGGAGGTACACTACTGACTTCACGCTGACACGCTAATCGTGCCTAGCGTGATGACGCATGGCACGGCGTTGCCATAGCAACGTCTAAGCGTCCGGCGTGGAGGAAATGGGGAATACCCGATGCTACTGTGGCGCATGACAGTAAAAAGATATAGTGTTTTTGAAGAAATGTTGCTAACGGCAACCAATAAGTCACAATAGTCAGCGAGAGTCACAGACTCACCGGGTATTCCCTAGCATGAGGCAGCAGTACTTAAAATCATTGGACCAGGTACACAATGCTGACAGGTAGTAAATGCATGACTAAGGACAAGCACTAGCCAGGCAAATAAGCGTGTATATCGCATTTATTAGCATACTATTATTAAACCAATAGTGTAAAAAATACACATAGTATGGAAATGTTGCTACACCTCAGGCCCAGAGTTATCCTATTTAAGTGACATCCTAGTCCACCCATAAAGAACCACTATAAAATGAATACAAATTATAGAGCCTAACCTACTTCAGGCAACTTGGAGTATGGTAAAATGTATATGTCAAATAAGCGGACACCCTCTACTACGATACTTGGAAGAGCATAGATACTAGTGATCTGTAGTGTTTAATAGAAAGGGCTAAAATCCAGGGTGGTGTTAAGTCCCTTTGGGGCCAGAGTATCCAGTTTAAAGATCCATCGCTCTCACGTTGGAGTAATGTTTTGCCTCTATCCCCTCCCCTTGGGTTAGGTGGGATATGATCTATAAGCATGGATCTAATGCTGGACACCGGGTGTTTCAGTAATGCACAGTGGCGTGCCACGGGTTGGTCTGATTCTCCATTTTTTAATGCTTCTCGGATCGCAAAACGATGGTTTGCCATCCGGTCTCGAAAAGAGGTGATTGTCTTTCCAATGTACACCAGGGCACACGGACAGGTGAGCATGTAAAACCACATGCGTACTTGTACAGCTCAAGCGATGATTTATTTTATACCGCTGATTCTTATGGGGATGCTGAAAGGAGTCTCCTTTACGCATGCTGTTGCATGTGGTGCAGCTCCCACAGGGGAAGCATCCTTTTCTTGATGATTTCAACCAGGACTCTGTTTTGTAGTGATTCACAGGATCAGATTTAACGAGAATGTCCCTCAGATTCCTGGATCTCCGATACACCAACCTAGGTGCTGTCATATTCTGAAATGGTAAGGAGGGGTCAATACCAACCACAGGCCAGTGGCGACGTGCAGCATTAGATATGCGTTCACATCCAGGTGTGAATGTGGTAATCAAGTTGAGTTGCTTTGATGTGTCCTTGTTGCGAATACCAGTATCCGTTTTGTGTATCTGGCCCCAGTAGTTTCCTTTGGGTGTCCAAGATTTCTTTCATAGGATAGCCTCCTGGAGTGCATTACGGAGGTTTGGCGGCAAAATTCGAGAGTGATTGAGAAGTATATATATGTTGTTTTTAATATGTATATAGAGATTTGTTCTGGGGTGTGGAGCTGCACTCTGGTTGTGTGCTATTGTGTATTTGTTTTTGACATTGACAAAGGCACAATGCAGTGCCGAAACGTTTGTCGGTTTTAACTTGATGCAATAAAGTATTTATATTTTACAATAAAGTCCAGTGAGTGCCTGCTGTTTGGATACTATATATATATATAACATACTGTGAATTCTTACACATGCTCATTATTAATTGGTACATTAGAATAGCTGCATATAAAAAGATGTGCACATTTTGATAATGGAGATGTATAAGAAAGTTGTTTTGGATTGGTTGCTCATTCTGAATCATGAAAGTGTATTTTTGATGTTAGTGTTCCAATAATTCCTGAAACATTTGCTAAACTGACATGCATGCAAATATGCTGAAACAATGCATGCTTATAGGGCAGGTAAACTTTACTAGGATTGTTTATTTTGCAAATATCTATATTCTGATTAAACCAGAGGACTTAAATGACTGTCTTTTGTAGCCACACATTGCAGTCAAGTAATCAATGCTTTCTGTGATTTGTTAAACATCTTTACACTTTAAAACAAAATACATAAAGATGCCAGTATACTACATTTGATTTTATCAAGTTTCCACTTACATAAATTCAATATATCAGGTCAAACTGTCAGATTTCGAACATTACTTTAGGTTCTGCCTCACTGTAATATGTCTGTTAAATGATTTATTTTGTTTTGTTTTAAATTATACACTGATTAAAACCCGCACACATTGTAAATGAGCTGTTATGGCCTTCAATTCTTAAAAGGTTCCTGTGAGCATAATGCACTGTAATTAATTTTTCTGAGACTTGTTTTAGACAAGACTATGACACATATATCAAAAATATTGCTCTCCAATGGTATATAAATCAAACAGGAGCCTCCAATAATACATATGTTTTAATGATTATTTACATACTAAAATCCTGTGTGTATAACCATACGCTATGCGTTCTAATAAAACATGCACTGGCACCATACTAAATACAGTGTCTACATTTTTTAAATGGTTTGAAATCTTGTATGTTAACAAGCAATATCGAAAGCATCTAGTCATGTAGCATCCTCATTGATACAACTTTTTTTTAGAGTTCAAGGGATTAAATAAATGAACAACCCTGGAGATATATTTTCGTAGAAATAATCAACTCTATATACTGTATGTGTATACAAATAATAGCAGCAATGGCTTTGATAATGTCCGCGCTTACATGTATAACAATGTAAATTAATGTGTACAATAAAATATAATTCCATTTGTAATTGATCATTTGATGTTTATTACACCAGTAGGATACACCAAAGTGTATAAAATCACAAGGTGAGGAAATAATAAAAATGACTTGAACAGGAAAAATAGTGCTAAACCAATACACTTGTCCACCTTGGCAGTCTACTAACAATCAAATGAAACCAGAAGATTCTCACTACAGCAATGCTCTAAGTTTTGTTGGAACACAACAGCTCTCAGTACTTGGGAGGACAAAGTTGATCAAATTTTTTATAACATACCCCAGGCCATGTTGTGGTGTTTTTAAGTGCATTTTGTGCTTAAAAATGAACTGCACTATTTGTTTCTGACATTAGGTCACAGGATATGCACAATAGTGAGCTATACATGTAGTGCCTAGGTACTGTATGTGTGTACATAAGGATCAGAAAATGTCATTTTCAGTCTGACCACTGCTCTATACGATATTTATGGTGGGGTAATGGAGGGATTAGTACAAGTGTTTTTATTTTTAGTGTTTCTTTAAATAAAAGGGGGAAAAACCCACAAGGGTTATTTTATATAAAGTAACCTCTAATACCCTCTATTTTGAAAACTGACCCCTCCCCCAGGGTAGCTTACTACCCTCCTAGGGGGGTCTCAGGAAAGATTGTAGTATTAGCATATACTTTATATGCAGTGGATAGTTATAGAGCAACTAAAGGGAAACACAGGGTAACGTAAAGGCAATTTTTTCAATAACTTCTAGTAATAGAAACATTTCACTCCCAAAGAAAATGATTGACCCTGTTACTACCTCACAAATTGCTGTGTTGTGTACTTAGAAGCAGTAAGCTGTTATATCCTGGATCACAGAGTTCAAATTTAAAGGGACATTGTACACTAATTGTTCTTTGCATACATCTTTTGTAGATGATCCATCTGTAGTACCCACCTGGAGTGTTTATTTGTAACAATGTATAGTTTTGCTTATTTTTTAATATCATTGTGCTGAATTTCAGACTAACCAAGAATTTTAGATCAGTATCTGTGCATACCCTTCTTTTATAGTAGTGTCTATTATCACGCAGTTATATAAACATTGGTGTATACTGTCCCTTTAAATTGCAGTAGAAATTGCATAATCAATAAAAGCATAATAAAAGGACCTTAGATTAACACTTTTAAATTCTGACAAATTTTAGAGTTACTTCCATTTTCCTCGCCCCCTTTGTCATATGAGAGCCATAAGCCAATCACAAAATGAATCAGAAAGCATGCTTATAAAAATAATTTGCACAATTTGATAACTGAAATAAATAATCATTAAAGTTTAATTTTGACTTTAATGTCCCTCTAAATGTAGCAAAAATAAGATATGATTACGCCTCATAAAACTTTAATTATAGTTTATATTTTAAGTAAAACAATATTTTAAACATCAAAAACAATTCTAGTGTTGAAAACTTTTAATACTCCTGAACATAAACTTAAGAAACCACAGTGACCTATAAAAGCAAACAGATATCATTGCAAATAACATTTGCTTTCTAAAGATTCCAGTATATACAAAGGAACAAATGCCACTTACAGATGTTTCAATATTAATAAGGAAAACAATTATTCTGTAATTTTGCAAATATGACCATAAATATCTGCTGAGAGCTGCTAGTTGAATAAAAAGACAGAATGATTATGCACACTGGGGCCTAATTAATCTGTGTGGTGTCTTTTTAGACAATAGCAATATGACAAGATATCAGCGCGGTGCTTGGCATTTTGAAATACATTTTACACTCGTTAATAGAATTGCCTAAAGGTTATGTGTTTTAATTTGATTGCTAATCCATATATCCATGAAAAAGAAAGAACATATCAATTTGATATATGACTATTATTTTTTCCTATTTCCATAAAGATAGCCAAACATACCAGCAAACAGGGGGCAAACTGGATTCAAATTAGGGGCAACGGAATATATGTTTGTGATTAAAATTGCCAGGTGATTCTGCAGATTTGCTTATACACTGTGACCACACTTGGCAATAAAGATGTTACTAATTTGAGTTGAGCTTCTTGTGACCATTTACTAGGCTTACTGGGGGAATGTCTGTTACCTTTGTGTGGGAAAAAAATGGTTTGGTGTAATTTCTAATAACAAAAGGGGTCAAATGAAATTAGGTAGAATACAACATTTATTTTGTCACTGAATAATATTTGAAGAATTGTTATTGCTTTGCTGATATTAATGTTTAAAATATTGCATGCTAGCCAAAAAAAAAGATCTTCAATTTAGGTGAGACTGTGAGACAATTTGTACTACACTTGTCAAGTCCAAAGTAGCAAAAGATCTTTCTCAAAAATTAAGGCCAATATTTACCTCAGATTTGAAGTTCATATATCCTTTAAAATGTTTAACTGGTATCTATATGGGTGTGGTGAGTATAAAGATGGGGGAAAATTCACTTAAAATAAAATGATAAAAAAATATATATTGTGTAGCACATGAACATAATAAAACAGACACATTTGTTTCTCCACAAACAATGCTTCTACTAGAGTATGGGATTGTGGGCAAACTATGCCGTTTAGGTCCACGGTACCTTAAAGGGACATTCCAGATAAATTTGGAATCCATATGGATGCATTTCAGTTTTAAATAGAAAACATTTTTGTAATATACATGTATTAGCAAAAATGTTTTTAATAAAAACTATAGCTGTTTCAGAGTATTTAAGTATGCACTGTGCATCAGGTATTTTAAACACAGCACATGCTCAGAGAGCCTAACATGCTTGTACCATCTGGTAATGACTATTAATTTGTTAATTGCGTAAATTATACAAGGCCCCACTGGTGCTCTGAGCATCTGCAGGTATTTAAAATACTGCTGAACAGAGAATATCTAGCTGTGCTACACATGCATGCGCAGAGAGAAAATGTTAACACTAAAACAGAGATAACTTTTACTAGAAGCATTTTTGCACAATACATGTATATTGCACATTATGTTTACATTCAACCAAACATGTAATTCCTCTATTGTATTTAAATTTTGACTGGAATGTTTCCTTTAACTTTGGAATCTAAAATATATATATTTTAAAACATTAGACTCCCTATACCAGTGCAATATGGTTCTCAAAATTAAAATCTATCTTTCACTTCCAGTGCTGACCTGTTTGCACATGTGCAGCATCTCTCTTTTCAGATACCTACAGTGTAACCTAGGCTCCAAAATGGCTGCATCCATGATTAGAGGTTCATGAATAATCCCTTTAATGTGCAGATCTGTTACAGAATGATCTTTTTATCTGACCTTTAACATTGTAGGTAGTTTGACGGAAGCATAGACAATAACCAACTAGTTATAAAGACATTATTGTTCACAAACAGAGCTTGCATAGTGAGAGACAAGATGTGACCATGGGGTAAGTTGTACCAAGCAGCAGAGATGCTGTTATCTACCCCCGTACTTTCAGGCTCGCCGGAAATGTAAGTTAAGATGCTTCTTAACTCGTTCGCCACCTGCTGAGGTGGCAGACAGCAATCAGCCCGCATCAGATACGATCGGGTTTGATTAACACCTCCCTACTAGTGGCCGATTGGCCGCGAATGTGCAGGGGGGCGGCATTGCAGCAAAGATTTCACTAGAAATGCTTGTGCAATGTTAAATGCCGACAGTGTATGCGTGTCTGCATTTTTTTTTTTTTTAAATAATTTTATTATTGAGGTATAAATGCAGTACAACAAATAAATGGACGATAAAAGCAAGAGAGTTACAGTAACCACTATATCTTCATAAAAGATTACAGTTTGTTTGCATATCAAAATAGTAAATACGAATTGAAAATAAACCTCAAATTTTTTGTTGTTAATAAACTAGAGCTATTTCAAGTATGTATTTTGAGTCAAAATAATCTGAGTAATATAGACTTGTAATATACAGTGCATATTTAACATCAATTCTACCTATGAAACAAGCTCATACACTGTTTGATTCCTTACACTCATATTACTACACATTACACATATCTCACAAAATAAATGCTCTATAACTGTTGAATGAAAACTAGTAAAATAAACTTATGAACTAATAAAGAGTACCTCGTAGACCAAGTTAAACATAATTATAGATTTTGTACTCTGCTTTGTATATCCTTACTCAGTGTGAAAAAGTATATATAATATATATATATATATATAAATATATATATATATATATATATATAAAAAAGAAGGGATATAGAGCTCAGGTATATAAGGTATATTTCTAATAAATGCGGTCATTTTCAAGGTGAAACCGCGCAATAAGTGTCTGGTCTAAATCATAAAGAACCAGAACACTATATAGGGATGGGGTAGGAGAACAACCATATTATGCAACATAAATAGTCTTGTAAGCTTTTTAACAAAGAGAAAACTGAGGAGGTTATTATAGTATATCTGACTAGATACTGGTCATATGGGTATAATGGCGAAGGTAGTGGATGGATGAGTGAGGAAAAGCTTAGTTAAGTGAGACAATGAGTAAGTAAATAAACAAAGATAATGAGACGAGTAAATGAATGAATGGGTTGATGAGTGGATATATGAAAATATGAATGAGGGAGTGAGTAGGCGGGGGAAGAGATGATCTGGGTCCCAGGTTGCTAAAATGTGATATATAGACAATGATAGTAAAGAGACCCAGCATACATAGATGTGATTAAATGGGTGAATAGGTGGATGAACGAGTGAGTGGCTAAGTGGATGAATAAGTGAGTAGGTGAGTGGAGGGGAGGTTAGTTGGGCTCCCATAATTACTATTCAGGAAGGCGTTGATAGACATTTGGAACTATACAGCGTTAAATTAGTAACTAGGGCTTGAGAAATACTCCTAAAGGGAGTAGCCTCAACCTAAAGCTATACCTGCCTCCGTAGCTATAAAGTATGGCATGGCGTTCTGTCTGCATTTATTAATGTGCTGCAGACATTGATAAATCTACCCCTAAGTCTCTTTTAATATAATATTGGAAACAAAAATTATATACAAAATGCACAGAGTAGCATTTAATATAGAAATGCAGTATTTCCTCAATGATACTATCTCTTTACAGTACAATAGTTTAAAGTTTAATGAGTTAAAATCTTTAATACCATTTAGAATTAACAAGTAAAAGCATTTCTGCTCAAGTATAAATTGGTTTCTGCAGTCCTGCAGAGATGTAGGACATACATCTGCATTGCCCCAGAACAGTTATAAAGTAATTAAATTTATGACCATGTATCCTAGGAAATTGGATAATTATAAGAGAGAGCTAAAATAAATGAAATGGTTATATTTTGGAGTATAGTTAAGGATATTTACACACACATTGTTTCCCAAAATGTTTATATGCATCTGTCTATCTAATATAATCTATCTATCATCAATCTATCTTTAAAACTATAACTAGATTTGTTTTGTTTATTTGTTTTCAAGGACACTAAACACTAAGGGCCAGATTAAAAGTGGAGCGGTATTTATATCTCCCGCTCAAGCACTAACTCTTAAGAAGCAAGCTTTCTGCACAAATAGGGTAGCACCTCGAATTGGGAAGTTGAAAGTAAATTGTTTTTTGCTTGTGCGCTAACACCGATGTGCGCATAAAGCCGAACTTAGAATATCTTTTTTTTTTTTTTTTTTTAACCTCACATTGCAGCAGTACCATTTGTTCCAGCTACATCTGGGATACCTGCTCCACTGTATTTTACAGTGCTATTTCAGCATATTCTGCTCTTTCCCTTATTGTGAAGTTCCATTGCAGTTAAAAACATTAGTGGCTGTGCTCTCACCTTCCAGCTTGTGCTACTACATGCTGCTGAGCTGCAGAATGAGTGTAGGAGCCAGCTGGTGCTCAGGTGAATAACGTGTGTCGGAGACAGCTGATACTTAGAGGCCTACTTATCAAGCCGTCAACTTACTTGCATTCGACGGCACCAATACGCTCGCCTGACATCGCCTAACATCACGGCCGCGGACCTGAATATGCTCTCCATATTTAACAAAAAAGCTGTCAAAAAGCAGCGCACAAAGTACGGGGCGATGAGCAGAGGACTGTTGTTAACTAACATTCATCGATCTTGCTGCTATTCGGCTTTTTCACAGCTTTATTTGTATACTTTCACTAAACACCACCACTATACTAAAATGTTTATAACCCCTATCCTGCCGCTTCCGGACCACGACGTAACTAAATAAAGTTATTAACCCCTAAACTGTCACTCCTGGAGCCCACCCGCAACTCTAATAAACGTATTAACACCCTATCCCGCCGCTCCTGGACCATACCGCAACTCTAATAACGTTATTAACCCCCTATCCTGCCACTCCCGACCCCACCGCAACTCTAATAAAGTTATTAAACCCTATCCCGCCACTCACCGGACCCTGCCGCAACTAACTGAAGGGTATTAACCCTTAAACCTCTGGCCTCCCACATCACTACCACTTACTAAACCTATTAACCCCTAAACTGCCAGCCCCCCACATCGCCATAAACTAAATTAACCTATTAACCCCTAAACCTAACAACCCGCTAACTTTATATTAAATATTATCTCATCCCTATCATAATAAATTTAAACTTACCTTTAGATTTAAATTAAACTATATTAAACTATTAATTAATCTACCCTATTATACTAAAATTACATTCAACTATATTAAACTAATAATTAAAATACCCTAGCTGTTATACTAAAACTACATTAAACTACAAATTAAATTAACTATATTACATATTTAAACACCTAACCCTACTCAAATAATTTAAATCTACAATAAAAAATTGCAAAGTTACGAAAAACTAACAACTAAGCTACAAAAAATAACAAACACTAAGTTACAACAAATTAAACACTAAGTTACACAAAATAAAAAATAAATTTATTTAACCCCTTAATGACCACAGCACTTTTCCATTTTCTGTCCGTTTGGGACCAAGGCTATTTTTCCATTTTTGCGGTGTTTGTGTTTAGCTGTAATTTCCCTCTTACTCATTTACTGTACCCACACATATTATATACCGTTTTTCTCGCCATTAAATTAACTTTCGAAAAAATACCATTATTTTCATCATATCTTATAATTTACTATAAAAATTTTTATAAAATATGAGGAAAAAAATGGAAAAAAAACACACTTTTTTTAACTTTGACCCCCAAAATCTGTTACACATCTACAACCACCAAAAAGAAAACATGCTAAATAGTTTCTAAATTTGTCCTGAGTTTAGAAATACCTAATATTTACATGTTCTTTGCTTTTTTTGAAAGCTATAGGGCCATAAATACAAGTAGCATTTTGCTATTTCCAAAACTACTTTTTTTCAAAAATTAGCGCTAGTTACATTGGAACACTAATATCTTTCAGGAATCCCTGAATATCAATGGACATGTATATATATTTTTTTAGAAGACATCCCAAAGTATTGATCTAGGGCCAATTTTGGTATATTTCATGCACCATTTCACCGCCAAATGCGATCAAATACAAAAAAATCGTTCACTTTTCACAAATTTTTTCACAACTTTTGGTTTCTCACTGAAATTATTTACAAACAGCTTGTGCAATTATGGCACAAATGGTTGTAAATGCTTCTCTGGGATCCCCTTTGTTCAGAAATAGCAGACATATATGGCTTTGGCATTGCTTTTTGGTAATTAGAAGGCCGCTAAATGCCGCTGCGCACCACACGTGTATTATGCCCAGCAGTGCAGGGGTTAATTAGGGAGCTTGTAGGGAGCTTGTATGGTTAATTTTAGCTTTAGTGTAGTGTAGTAGACAACCCAAAGTATTGATCTAGGCCCATTTTGGTATATTTCATGCCACCATTTCACCGCCAAATGCGATCAAATAAAAAAAAACCGTTAAATTTTTCACAATTTTAGGTTTCTCACTGAGAATCATTTACAAACAGCTTGTGCAATTATGGCACAAATTGGTTGTAAATGCTTCTTTGGGATCCCCTTTGTTCAGAAATAGCAGATATATATGACTTTGGCGTTTGCTTTCTGGTAATTAGAAGGCCGCAAAATGCTGCTGCGCATCACACGTGTATTATGGCTAGCAGTGAATGGGTTAATTAGGAAGTTTGTAGGGAGCTTGCAGGGTTAATTTTAGCTTTAGTGTAGAGATCAGCCTCCCACCTGACACAATCAGACCCCCTGATCCCTCCCAAACAGCTCCCTTCCCTCCCCCACCCCACAATTGTCCCCTGCCATCATAAGTACTGCCTGCATGAAAGTCTGCCAGTACTAAAATAAAAGCTTTTTGGGGGTTTAGGTTTTAAAAAAAAAAAAAAAAAAATTCTTCTGCTGTGTAGGACCCCCCTTAGCCTCCAACCTCCCTGATCCCTCCCCCAAAACAGCTCTGTAACCTTCCCTATCTCCTTATTGGGGGCCATCTTGGGTACTGGCAGCTGTCTGCAGTACCCAGCTTGCACAAAAAAGGGCTTTTTTTTTTTTTTTCTTAGTGTTTTTTTTTTCTGTAGTGTAGCTTCCCAAACACCCGCCACCCCCCCCACCCCCACCACAAACCCCCACCACCTCATTGATCGTATTTTTTTTTAACTTTTTTTAACTGATTGCCTTTTTCTGTAGTGTAGCGGTTCCCCACCCGCTCCCTCCCCGTGCACGCGCCCACCCCCGCCCTCCTGTGCACGCAGCTAGGCGCCGTCGCCGTGCGGCCCACCCGGGCATCCCCGCCCACGATCCCGCCCCCCTCCACATCTCCAGGGCCATCGATGGCCGCCACCCGCCTCCCGGTACTGCTCCCACCCACCAACGAAGGAAGCCACCGATCTCCGGTGCAGAGAGGGCCACAGAGTGGCTCTCTCTGCATCGGATGCTTCAAAAGGTTATTGCAGGATGCCTCCATATCGAGGCATCACTGCAATAACCGGAAAGCAGCTGGAAGCAAACAGGATCGCTTCCAGCTGCTTTCCACACCGAGGACGTGCAGGGTACGTTCTCAGGCATTAACTGCCTTTTTTTGAGGACGTACCCTGCACGTCCTCGGTCGTTAAGGGGTTAAACTAATTACACCTAATCTAAGAGCTATTATGCTATTGTTCGTTCCCAGGTTGAGCGCTTCTCTCTTTTTATTTAACCTAATCTAAGAGCCCTATGAAAATAAAAAAGCCCCCCAAAATAAAAAAAACCCTAACCTACAATAAACTACTAATGGCCCTTAAAGGACCAGTCAACACATTAGATTTGCATAATCAACAAATGCAAGATAACAAGACAATGCAATAGCACTTAGTCTGAAATGAGTAGTAGAATTTTTTATTACAAATTTCAAAGTTATGTATATTTCCACTACCCTTGTACCATGTGATAGCAATCAGCCAATCACAAATGCATATACATATAGTCTGTGAATTCTTGCACATGCTCAGTAGGATCTGGCGACTCAAAAAATGTAAATATAAAAGACTGTGCACATTTTTTTTAATGGAAGTAAATTGGAATGTTGTTTAAAATTACATGCTGTGACCCTAAAGAGAAAGAAGAGACCCACAAATCACACCGGTTGTCAGACCGTACTCTCCTGCCCGAACCCGGAATTGACGCAACGAGCTGAGCACCTGGCTGACGGAGATCCTGATACATTCATCATGTCTGGCAAAGAAGTCCTTGTTGTGTTCGGAGCTACAGGAGCTCAAGGGGGGATCAGTAGTAAAGGCTCTTGTGGAAGATGGGCACCTCGCTGTTAGGGCAGTGACTCGGGATCCCAAAAAGGAATCTGCTGTGAAGCTGAGTCAATCTGGAGTGGAAGTTGTAGCTGCAGATTTGGACGATGAAAAAAGCCTGGAATCTGTTTTAAGTAAAGCTTCTGGTGCTTTTGTAGTAACTAATTTCTGGGAACATTTTAGCAAAGACAAAGAGATAAAACAGGGAAAACTGATTGCTGATGTTGCCAAACGCCTTGGACTGAAACATGTGATTTTTAGTGGTCTGGAAAATGTAAAGAAGCTGACAGATGGCAAACTGGAAGTGCTGCACTTTGATGGGAAAGGAGAGGTAGAGGAATACTTCAGAAGCATAGGTGTACCTATGACAAGTGTCCGACTTCCCTGCTACTAGAGAACCTGCTAACATTCTTCAGGCCCCAGAAGGCAAAGGATGGGGAGACCTACACTTTAGCAATTCCCATGGGTGATGTCCCAATTGATGGAATGTCTGTGACAGACATTGGTCACATGGTTGTCAGCCATCCTAAAGTCTCCGTCAGAATACACAGGGAAGGACATTGGGCTCAGCACTGACAAGCTAACGGTAGAACAATATGCAGAGAAAATGTCCAGTGCCATAGGCAAGACCATCAAAGACGCTAAGTTATCTCCAGAGGTGTATGAAAAACTGGGCTTCCCAGGAGCACATGAGCTGGCAAACATGTTCCGATTCTACAAGCTGAAACCAGACCGAGACATCGAGCTTACCTACAAACTCAACCCTAAAGCCAAAATGTTCCAGCAGTGGATAGAGGAGAACAAAGCGGCATTTAAAGACTTATAAATTTAGTTAGGAAAAGACTCTAGTCTGAACCTTCTGCGCCACTTAACTTCTCATTATTGCTTCATCTGTAATGGTCCTAAAACCCTGCAGAAATGTCCGCCCAATGTGAAGTAACATTCTATGGATTTACATCTTCATACATTTTACAGCAGCTCTTAAACAAACCTTGTATTATCTTTGTATGACCTAAAGTTACTAACCTGAATGTGAAAATTTCCTCATCACAGCCTTTGCTGTATAGTTTTGTATCAGTAAACTTAACTTTTGAAACAGAAAAAAAAAAAAAAATTACATGTGCTGTATCTGAATCATGAAACTTTAATTTAACCTGAGGGTCCCTATAAAAGGGCCTTTTGCGGGGCATTGCCCAAAAGAAATCAGCTCTTTTACCTGTAAATAAACAATACATATACCCCCCAAATGTAAAACCCACCACCCACACAACCAACCCCCCCAAATAAAAACCTAACTAAAAAAAACCTAAGCTCCCCATTGCCCTTAAAAGGGCATTTAGCTCTTTTTCAAAAGCCCAATCCTAATCTAAAAATAAAACCCACCCAATAAACCCTTAAAAAAATCCTAACACTAACCCCCCGAAGATCCACTTACAGTTTCTGAAGAGCCGACATCCATCCTCAACGAAGCGGCAGAAGTCCTCATCGAAGCCGGAAGAAGTCTTCATCCAGCGGCCGAATCTTCATCCAAGCCCGCGGAAGTCTTCACCCAGACGGCATCTTCTCTCTTCATCCATCCAGTGCGGAGCGGCTCCATCTTCAAGACATCTGAAGCGGAGCATCCTCTTCTTATGACGTCTTCTTCAGAATGAAGATTTCTTTAAATGACGTCATCCAAGATGGCGTCCCTTAGATTCCGATTGGCTGATAGAATCTATCAGCCAATTGTAATTAAGGTTGAAAAAATCCTATTGGCTGTTGCAATCAGCCAATAGGATTGAGCTTTCATCCTATTGGCTGATCCAATCAGCCAATAGGATTGAGCTTGCAATCTATTGGCTATTCCAAGCAGCCAATAGAATGCAAGCTCAATCCTATTGGCGGATTGGATCAGCCAATAGGATAAAAGCTCAATCTTATTGGCTGATTGCAACAGCCAATAGGATTTATTCAACCTTAATCCGATTAGCTGATAGAATTCTATCAGCCAATCTGAATCTAAGGGGACGCCATCTTGGATGACGTCATTTAAAGGAACCTTCATTCCGAAGAAGACGTCGTAAGAAGAGGATGCTCCGCGTTGAATGTTCTGAAGATTGCTGTCTGGGTGAAGACTTCTGCAGGCTTGGATGAAGACTTCAGCTGCTTGGATGAAGACTTCTGCTGGCTTCGATGAGGACTTCTGCCGCTTTGTTGAGGATGGATGTCGGCTCTTCAGAAACTGTAAGTGGATCTTCGGGGGATAGTGTTAGGATTTTTTAAGGGTTTATTGGGTGGGTTTTATTTTTAGATTAGGGTTTGGGCTTTTGAAAAAGAGCTAAATGCCCATACAAATGCCCTTTTCAGGGCAATGGGGAGCTTAGGTTTTTTCAGTTAGGTTTTTATTTGTGGGGTTGGTTATGTGGGTGGTGGGTTTTACTGTTGGGGGGGTATTTGTATTTTTTTATTGACAGGTAAAAGAGCTGATTTTTTGGGGCAATGCCCCGCAAAAGACCCTTTTAAGGACCATTGGTAGTTTATTGTAGGTTAGGGGGTTTTTATTTGGAGGGGGGGGGGCTTTTTTATTTTCATAGGACTCTTAGATTAGGTGTAATTAGTTTAAATATTTGATAATTTATTTTTTATTTTGTGTAACTTGGTGTTTATTTTTTTGTAACATAGTGTTTGTTATTTTGTGTAACTTAGTTGTTAGTTTTTTGTAACTTTGTAATTTTTTATTGTAGATTTCAATTATTTGAGTAGGGTTAGGTGTTTAAATATATAATATAGTTAATTTAATTTGTAGTTTAATGTGGTTTTAGTATAACAGTTAGTATAGATTAATTAATAGTTTAATATAGTTTAATGTAATTTTAGTATAATAGTTAGGGTAGATTAATTAATAGTTTAATGTAGTTTAATGTAATTTTAGTATAACAGTTAGGGTAGGTTAATTCATAGTTTAATATAGTTTAATTTAAATCTAAAGGTAAGTTTAAATTTATTATAAGATAGGGATGAGTTAATATTTAATGTAGAGTTAAGGGGTTGTTAGGTTTAGGGGTTAATAGGTTAATTTGGTTTATGGTGATGTAGGGGGCTGGTGGTTTAGGGGTCAATAGGTTTAGTAAGTGGTAGTGATGTGGGAGGCAAGGGGTTTAGGGGTTAATACATTTATTTAGTTGCGGTGGGATAGGGGTTAATAACTTTATGTAGGTGGCAGCAGCGGCGGGGCAGCAGATTAGGGGTTAATAAGTATAATGTAGGTGGCGGTGGTGTTGGGGGCGGCAGATTAGGGGTTAATAAGTATAATGTAGGTGGTGGCGGGGAGGCAGATTAGGGGTTAATAAGTATAATGTAAGTGGCGGCGGTGTAGGGGGCGGCAGATTAGGGGTGTTTAGACTCGGGGCTTATGTTAGGGTGTTAGGTGTAAATATAACTTTAATTCTCCCATAGGAATCAATAGGATATCAGGCAGCAGCGAACATGAGATTTTGCTGCTTTCAGACTCCTATGATTCCTATGGCATCCGCCACCTCCAGGGCGGCGGATTGGAAAGCAGGTACGCTGGGCCGGAATAGTGGCGAGCGTTCCTGTTAGATATTTGTTAACTTGGAAAAGTAGTCAGATAGTGCCGAATTTGCATTCGGAACATCTGTAATGAAGTAAGCATCGATCTGTGTCAGACTGAGACCGGCGGATCGTATGTTACGTCACAAATTTCAACTTTTGCCGATCTGTAGGCTTTGATAAATAAGGGAAATCAGGATCGCCACAATTACGCTGCAGAATTCCAGCGTATGTACGGTTGACGGCTTGATAAGTAGGCCTCTTAGAATGAAGTTCAGCCCTTGGAGTTGTGCTGTTTGAGGTAAAGATCAGCATAGCCACTGGCAGGTGAGTGTTTCTCTATTTATGAAACAGTAGGTTTGTATGTAAGTATATGTGTGTCATTGTGTCACTATGAGTAAGTGTGTGTGTCTGTCACTGTAAGCACATGTTTAAGTTTTTTTTGTTTTTCCTAGCTGAGCAAGAGTTTGTGTTTGTTCATGTGTATGTGTGAGAATGAGTGTGTTTCTTCCTCAGTGTGTGTGAGCATTGCAACAGTCTGAGTTTGTGTGTATGTGTGTGAGCAAGAGTGTGAGTTTGTTCCTGTGTGTGTGTGTGTGTATATGTGTGTGTGTGAGCAAGAGAGCAAGAGTGTGAGTTTGTTCCTATGTGTGTGTGCGAACAATAGTTTATGTTTGGTCCTGTGTGTGTGTATGAGCAAGAATTTGAGTTTGTTCCTGTTTGTGTTTGTGTGTGTGTACAAGAGTGTGAGTTTGTTCCTGTGTGTGTGAGAGAGCAAGAGTGTAAATTTGTGTGTGTGTAAGCAAGAGTGTGATTTATTTGTGTGTTTGTATGTGTGTGAGCAAGAGTGTGAGTTTGTTCCTGTGTGTGTGTGAGAGCAAGAGTGTAAATTTGTTTGTGTGTGTAAGCAAGAGTGTGATTTATTTGTATTTGTGTGTGTGCGCAAGAGTGTGATTTGTGTGCTTGTGTGTGTATGAGCAAGAGTGTGAGTTTGTTCATGTGTGTGTACAAGAGTGTTAGTTTGTTCCTGTATATGTGTGAGAGCAAGAGTGTGCATTTGTTTGTGTGTGAGCAAGAGTGTGATTTATTTGTGTGTTTGTGTGTGTGAGCAAGAGTGTGATTTATTTGTGTGTGTGTGTGTGAGCAAGAGTGTAAGATTGGTATTGTGTCTGTATGTGTGAGCAAGTGTGTAACGCATATTGGGATTTTTTTAAAGGAGCCATTGTATCTACCTGTGTGCATAAGGCTCCTGAAGCCTCACTGGCTGAGTAGAGTAAGAGGATGTTGGGGCCATTATGATAGGGCTAAAGGAGAGTGTACATGATGTAAAATATAATTTGGACGTAAAGTGGCCTGCAAGAGTCAAACATTTATTACAAGGTCTAATTTGGGCATATAGCAGCAATAAAGGGGGGTGCTGACGCCATTCATCTGTTTAGAGTATAATTTTGACATATTGCTGGCATTAAAAGGCTGTGGGAGCATGTTTCTGACCTGACATCTCATTTGGATTTATATTTAGCATAAATAGGGTTACATCGGAATGAAAAGTGATGAAATAGAATGTATGCGATCAGAGCTATTACTTGCACATATAGCTGTTTGGACTATTAACATTAGTTACCATTAAGTATTACACACAGGTGTAAGGGAAAGTTAAAACAACACGAAAATGCAAATGTAGGAAAACTGCTGTATGTGTAAAACCTTAATTTTATTACACCCCACTCCAAAAAAAAAGGAAATCTATAAAAGTGTATTAAAGTTAAGTATATAGTGACTAAGTATATAGTGACTAGTAGCATTTTAGAATAATTTTTAACCCCTGACATATATATATATATATATATATATATATATATATATATATAATCCTCCAGACCCCACAAACCATAATACTTGAGAGGGAAGCGACACTCACTGGTCTATATATATATATATATATATGTGTGTGTGTGTGTGTATTTATTTATAGATGTCTGTGTGTTGGGGAATATTTTACTTTATTGCCCCTCCTGAAAAAAATTCTGTGAACACCAAAAATGTCAGCCTATTTTGTACCCCTATCAAATTGTATAATATTCTATTTGGTCTTTAGCCTTGACTAATAATGTCCAACAAATTTAAATGCCAGCATTGTAGAAAACTGCACCTACATACTGAAAGAGCTACTAAACAGAATTACTTAAAATATTCAACTCTTGTAGTGATTATTAGCAATAACAAACACTCATTTTGAAAAATAAGTGTTTAACTAAACATAAATTATGTCTACACTATTTCAGAATTCTGAGTTGACCCATAATTTGTGAGATAAGGTAATGTGGATGCTCTTTACAAATGCCCTGTTTCTCTCAGGAAACATACACATAGAAACTGTTTGTGCACCAGAATCAAAGTCCTATAATATAAGTCCAAATCATTCTCTTAGACCCTAATAGCTAAAAATCCATATGGCAATTTGCAAAAAGACAAAGTAGATCAAACTTACTTGTCATCTTCATACATATATGTATGCAGCTTCATGCCGCAGACAAACTGCTGTGATTGTTTCTGGGTCAGAGATCACAGGCTCCTGAGCTTTATTAGAGAGCCCTATGGGAAAACATTTCAAGTCAACCACATCAAAACAGAGATGCCCAGACCGGCTCCTCTAGTAAAAATATTGAAGTTTATTAAGTGTATCTAAAATGTACAAACAGCAGTATAATAAATGCATAAAGGTGCATCATAAAACAAAGGCATAGCACTCCTCCCATATGACGTGTTTCGGTAGATAGATCATGAGTACGGTTACTACTGCAACACGTCAGATGGAAGGAGTGCTATGCCTTTGTTTGTTTTATGATGCACTTTTATGCCATTTTTATACAACTGTTTGTACATTTTAGATACACTAAATAAACTTCAATATTTTTACTAGAGGAGCCAGTCTGAGCATCTCTGTTTTTATGTGATATTCTCTTAGGAAAGCCACACAAACTTCAAACCCAAAGAACTAAATCCTTCCCAAGACTGCTCAAATCTACACATTTAGATCAGTTGACCCCACACAAACCATTAAGACACCACCCCAAGGTTGCTCAATCCCAGCCCTGGATTCCCAGACTGGTCCTAGGTTACTGAGCAGTAGCACCAACCAAGAATGTCCAGGCTGAACCTTGTATGTTGCTATTTAGTGAAAAATTTGATGGTTATTAGTATTTTTTGTGATTAGCCTGTTACACCTAACAGAATATACAGTAAAACACTAAGGCAGAAAACTGATTTGTAATGCATAATATGTCTTCATCTTGGTCTCCTGTTCAGACATTTCAGCATTGCCTTCAATTTAATACCTAATAAGAACAATATAAATTGATTTCAACACAAATAATTTGGTGCAGAGGTTAAAGAGGGCAACATTACACATCTGAAGGAAAACGCTACCAATTTCAAAGATGTTAATTTTTTCACTAAACAAATTAAAAAAATGAATTTCTCAAAAAATATAAATTATGCGCAGTAGAGAAGATATTTATTTGTCTGCATTTCATGTTTCTTCTACTGCCCAAGAGTAGCTGGAATGCAACATGCTGGATTCAGAAACACAACACAGGACAATTCTACACAGCTATTGATTAATCACTGCAGGAGGCCATGTTTTTCTGACTCTATCTAGCCATAGCAAAGAAGATGAGATGAATCTACTTTTGGAGTGGTATGTCCTTGGACTGCAAAATAATGTATATTTTGTTAACTCAGAAACATTTTGAAATGCTTTCCAACATTCATTTTTTATTAAGAGTTGTTTGTCAATGCAGTGCTTATTTTGACATTATTATATATATATATATATATATATATATATATATATATATATATATATGTATATATATATATATATATATATATATATATATATATATATATTTGACATTCCTTTAATTACAATGTTTCACACAGATGGGGAACTGGGTATTTGTTCACATGTTGGAATACCCAATGTATTATGTATGAGAAAAAGATTTAGCTATTTATTTTATAAAACAATGCGATACTATGGGATACAATAACCCCTTTCTGCCGTGACTCATTTGACAACATTGGAACAATTTAAAATTTTAAATCACACGATTGTTCATGCGATCATGTGATTTAAATGATGGGATTGGGTCAGGGGGGAGTGTCTATGATGCCAGGCAGGCCCCTATCTCGTGATTCCATATAGAAAGCAGCTATTGTTTCAGGACAGCCAAACGGTTAGGACGTCCCATGCCGTCTTAACGGTGCTAAAGCCCAGCGCATTTGGAGCGGCATGGAAAGTCCTAATGATGGGAAGGGGTTAATTCTTCTGACTTTGGTTAATTAGGAGATTTTTAAATACTGCGTAGTTAGAAATTAAAATGTGTAAATTACAGGCAACCTTAACACTTAAGATCATTCCAAGCCAAATACAAATGCACAATTAAAGTACATAGTCACAAAATAAAAATATAGCTGCAAGCAGCAATAGAGGTGGCCAGCGCATTATTTTTGCAATGCCATATAAGTAGTTATGTCACAAAATAAAGCTATATAACAACTGTTTACAGTTCTAACATAAGCATTTGGAAAAAAAACACATTTTCGAAATGTTTGCATTTTTTAAAATGGCTGCCACACCATATGACCTATACTTTCAACATGAACAAATGTAACTCTAGGTGACAATATATGGTTATACAGCAAATTTCACAGTTTTAACATAAGCGGTTGAAAGAAAACACAGTTTCAAAATTTTTGCGGTAAACCAATATGGCTGCCACAGCTTGTGACTAATTCCTTCAACATGAACAACTGTGACTCTAGGTCACAATATAAGACTGTAAAGCAAATTTCACAGTTCTTAATAAGCGGTTGCAGAGAAAATAGACTTTCGAAATTTTCGCGTAAACCAAGATAGCTGCCCGATCGTAAGATATACAGCCTCTATATTATGCACAATAGTGCTCACTATAGATGTCAATAACCATGGCAAAAATAAAGCATTTTTGTAAAACGGTTTTTGTTTTATTATGAATTTAAATATATTGTTAAGCAATTTTGAACAATTCAAAATGGCTGCCAAACCACATGACGTATCAACTTTTCTTGAACAAATCTGAATGTTAGTCATAAGATAACTCTATAAACAAAATTTCAAGTCTGTCCCATAAGCGGTTTCGGAGAAGAAGATTTTTATAGTTTTTAAAAATGGCGCATACGAAACAAAATGGCCGCCAAGCTATGCAATGTATGGCTTTCAAATTGCACATACTAATGCTCACTATAGACCTCAACAATTTGCAGAACTTTCATGAAAATTTGCAAATGTTTTATTTCACCAAGGCGACTGCGCAATGCGAATTTGAACTGCAATATTGTCTTTAAGGGTTATGACTATGTGTAATCATGTGTCTATTACACTGTAATGTTGTTAAATATTGTAAAACTAATGTATAAAGTGCAAAATTACGCAATTAAATGGCGATAAAAAGGTTAATGTCTCACAGCAGCCATGTTGATTATCGAAAAAATCGCAATTTTAACAATCTTGGTAGAGGACCTTGCAAGGAGCATACGTGCAAAATTGCACTTTATTGCACTAAGCGGTTTAAGAGAAGAAGATGTTTAAAGATTTTCGCAAAATGCAAGATGGTTGCTACATCATGTGACCAAGTCACTTCTGTTGAGCAATGGAAATTCTAGGTCATAGCATCACTAAGCACAGCAAGTTTCAAAGTTGCAACATAAGCAGTTCCAGAGCTAAAGATTATTAAGCAGTTCTCAAAATTTGACGCAAAAAACAATATGGCTGCGTAACCTTATGACCTATGAGTTCAATATTGAATGAGATGTAGCATTGCAATAGGCTGTACCAGCATACCTGATTTCAAGAGTTTAGCATAAGTAATTTGTGTTTTGTGAGCAATTGACTCAAAAGAGGAAGTATTGAATTACAAATAATTACGATAAACATAAAACCGATATTGCTGCCGCATCATGTGACTGATTCTCTCCTAATGAGCAATTATGAATCTAGGTAACAATATAAGACTGTACAGCAAATTTCACAGTTCTTACATAAGCGGTTGCAGAGAAAATAGACTTTCGAAATTTTCGCGTAAACCAAGATGGCTGCCCGATCGTAAGATATACAGCCTCCATATTACGCACAATAGTGCTCACTATAGATGTCAAGAAACATGGCAAAAATAAAGCATTTTTGTAAAACGGTTTTTGTTTTATTATTAATTTAAATATATCGTTAAGCAATTTTGAACAATTCAAAATGGCTGCCAAACCACATGACGTATCAACTTCTCTTGAACAAATCTGAATGTTAGTCATAAGATAACTCTATAAACAAAATTTCAAGTCTGTCCCATTAGCGGTTTCGGAGAAGAAGATTTTTATAGTTTTTAAAAATGGCGCATACGAAACAAAATGGCTGCCAAGCTATGCAATGTATGGCTTTCAAATTGCACATACTAATGCTCACTATAGACCTCTACAATTTGCAGAAGTTTCATGAAAATTTGCAAATGTTTTATTTCACGAAGGCGATTGCGCAATGCGAATTTTAACTGCAATTTTGTCTTTAAGGGTTATGACTATGTGTAATCATGTGTCTATTACACTGTAATATTGTTAAATATTGTAAAACTAATGTATAAAGTGCAAAATTACGCAATTAAATGGCGATAAAAAGGTTAATGTCTCACAGCAGCCATGTTGATTTTGGAAAAATCGCAGTTTGAACAAACTTGATAGAGGACCTTGCAAGGAGCATATGTGCAAAATTGCACATCATTGCACTAAGCGGTTTAGGAGAAGAAGTTGTTTGAATATTTTCGCAAAATGCAAGATGGCTGCCACATCATGTGACCAAGGCACTTCTCTTGAGCAATAGCAATTTCAGGTCATAGTAGCACTAAGCACAGCGAATTTCAAAGTTGTAACATAAGCAGTTCCAGAGCTAAAGATTTTTAAGCGTTTGTCGAAATTTGTCGCAAAAAGCAATATGGCTGCCAGAGCATGTGACCTATGAGTTCAATTTTGCATGAGATGTAGCAGAGCAATAGGATGTACCAGCATACCTGATTTCAAGAGCTTTGCACAAGCAGTTAAGCAGTTATGGGCAATTGAATACAAAGCCTGGCGGAATAAAAAGAATAATAATAATAATAATAATAATAATAATAATAATCCGAACAATAACAATAGGTTGTCCTGCAACTTTGTTGCTGGCCACCTAAAAACTCAATAGAAATTTTGAAAATATAAGCAATTTAAGAAAGAAAAAAAATTGTATCATCAGTTTTAGCCCTTATACTTAATGATGCTGTCAAAATGAAGACTTGAGGGTCTATATTCAAATCCCAAATCTTCAATGACAATTGAAAAGTACTGAGTTAAGACAATGCCCCTAAATTGCATGAGAATTAAAATAAATGTACAGCTTATTATACTCTTCAATAACTCTTCAGATGTTGAAGAGACAGATTTTCTCTGTATTGAAGAGGACAATTCCATGGAAAGAACACACTCTTGAAAAAAGCAAAAATATATTTCCAAAGAAAGATAATCACATTTGTAAATTAGAAATACCCTAGCATGATATATTAAATACAAAAGTGGCCATTTGAGATACCTTAGCATCACATTCCTTTATCATATACTGTAACTAAAAATATTGTCAGTTATCTATACTATAATTGCGTTTGTAATGTCTGTCGCCGTCGGCAGTTGCGCACGCATCCTCAATGGAATGTTGGCAGCGAGAGGACAAAATAATTCACCTGGATGCAGCAAAGCCATTTTCAGAAATCCACCGGGATGCAGTGAAGGCAAACAGAGCATTACTAAAGCAACACAACTAACCGCCCGCATCAAGTATTAAAAAAAACAAACTAAACGCCTGCATCAAGTATTAAAAAAAAACTAAATGCCCACATCAAGTATTAAAAAAAACCCAACTAACTGCCTGCATCAAGTATTAAAAAAAAAATACCCGCCCGCATCAAGTATTAAAAAAACAACACAGCCTGCACGAAATATAACAAAAAATAAATTAAAATCCTACATGAAGTATTAACCCATACACTGCAAACCCCCACATCGCTAAATAATAAAGTAATTAACCCCTTAATCACTTAACCGTCAACCACCCACATCGGAATACACCTAATTACCCTATTAACCTCTAAACCACAAAACCCCCACATCGCAATAAACCTAATTATCCTATTAACCCCTAAACCGCAAAACCCCTACAACGCAATAAACCTAATTAACTTATTAACCCTTTAAACCGCTAAAGCCAACAACGCAAATAACTATTTAAATAACTAAGCACGCTAACCTAACACCCCCTAACCTAACACCCCCTTAAATTAACTCAAATTACCTAAACTAATACATTCTAAAAATTAAAAATAAATAAAAAAAATAAGATTACAAAAAATAAAAAGGCTAACATTACAGAAAATAAAATAATCAAATTACCAAATTTTTAAAAATTAAACCTAATGCCTATGGCCTAGATTTAGAGTTTTGTCGGTAAGGACCCGCGTAGCTAACGCCGGCTTTTTTCTGGCCGCACCATAAAAATAACTCTGGTATTGAGAGTCCACATAAAGGCTGCGTTAGGCTCCAAAAAAGGAGCGTAGAGCATTTTTAACGCAGCTTCAACTCTCGATACCAGAGTTGCTTACGCAAGCGGCCAGCCTCAAAAACGTGCTCGTGCACGATCCCCCCATAGGAAACAATGGGGCTGTTTGAGCTGAAAAAAAACCTAACACCTGCAAAAAAGCCTAACGCAGCCCCATTGTTTGCTATGCGTAAACACTTCCTACGTCTGCACCTAACACTCTAACATGTACCCCGAGTATAAACACCCCTAACCTTACACTTATTAACCCCTATTCTGCTGCCCCCGCTATCGCTGACCCCTGCATATTATTATTAACCCCTAATCTGCCGCTCTGTAAACCGCCGCTACTTACATTATCCTTATGTACCCCTAATCTGCTGCCCTAACATCGCCGACCCCTATATTATATTTATTAACCCCTAATCTGCCCCCCACAACGTCGCCTCCACCTGCCTACACTTATTAACCCCTAATCTGCCGAGCCGACCTGAGCGCTACTATAATAAAGTTATTAACTTTATTAACCCGCCTCACTAACCCTATAATAAATAGTATTAACCCCTAATCTGCCGACCGGAGCTCACCGCTATTCTAATAAATGTATTAACCCCTAAAGCTAAGTCTAACCCTAACACTAACACCCCCCTAAGTTAAATATAATTTTAATCTAACGAAATTAATTAACTCTTATTAAATAAATTATTCCTATTTAAAGCTACATACTTACCTGTAAAAATCAGCCAATCAGAATCAATTTCAATCCGATTGGCTGATCCAATCAGCCAATCAGATTGAGCTCGCATTCTATTGGCTGTTCCGATCAGCCAATAGAATGCGAGCTAAATCTGATTGGCTGATTCCATCAGCCAATCAGAATATTCCTACCTTAATTCCGATTGGCTGATAGAATCCTATCAGCCAATCGGAATTCGAGGGACGCCATCTTGGATGACGTCATTTAAAGGAACCATCATTCGTCGTTCAGTCGTCGGCCAGGATGGATGTTCCGCGTCGGAGGTCTTCAGGATGCTGCCGCTCCGCTCCAAATGAATGTCGATAGAAGATGCTGCCTGGATGAAGACTTCAATCGGATGGAAGACCTCTTCTGCCCCGCTTGGATGAAGACTTCTACCGGATCATGGACATCTTCAGCCCCCCGCTTGGGCTTGGATCAGGACATCGGAGGAGCTCTTCTGGACCGATCGGTGAACCTGGTATGGTGAAGACAAGGTAGGAAGATCTTCAGGGGCTTAGTGTTAGGTTTATTTAAGGGGGGTTTGGGTTAGATTAGGGGTATGTGGGTGGTGGGTTGTAATGTTGGGGGGGGGTATTGTATGTTTTTTTTACAGGCAAAAGAGCTGAACTTCTTGGGGCATGCCCCGCAAAGGGCCCTGTTCAGGGCTGGTAAGGTAAAAGAGCTTTTAACTTTAGTCATTTAGAATAGGGTAGGGCATTTTTTATTTTGGGGGCTTTGTTGTTTTATTAGGGGGCTTAGAGTAGGTGTAATTAGTTTAAAATTGTTGTAATATTTTTCTTATGTTTGTAGATATTTTTTTATTTTTTGTAACTTAGTTCTTTTTTATTTTTTGTACTTTAGTTAGTTTATTTCATTGTAGTTATTTGTAGGTATTGTATTTAATTAATGTATTGATAGTGTAGTGTTAGGTTTAATTGTAGGTAATTGTAGGTATTTTATTTAATTAATTTAATGATAGTGTAGTGTTAGGTTTAATTGTAACTTAGGTTAGGATTTATTTTACAGGTAATTTTGTAATTATTTTAACTAGGTAACTATAAAATAGTTCTTAACTATTTAATAGCTATTGTACCTGGTTAAAATAATTACAAAGTTGCCTGTAAAATAAATATTAATCCTAAAATAGCTACAATGTAATTATAATTTATATTGTAGCTATATTAGGATTTATTTTACAGGTAAGTATTTAGCTTTAAATAGGAATAATTTATTTAATAAGAGTTAATTAATTTTGTTAGATTAAAATTATATTTAATTTAGGGGGGTGTTAGTGTTAGGGTTAGACTTAGCTTTAGGGGTTAATACATTTATTAGAATAGCGGTGAGCTCCGGTCGGCAGATTAGGGGTTAATAATTGAAGTTAGGTGTCGGCGATGTTAGGGAGAGCAGATTAGGGGTTAATACTATTTATTATAGGGTTAGTGAGGCGGATTAGGGGTTAATAACTTTATTATAGTAGCGCTCAGGTCCGCTCGGCAGCTTAGGGGTTAATAAGTGTAGGCAGGTGGAGGCGACGTTGTGGGGGGCAGATTAGGGGTTAATAAATATAATATAGGGATCGGCGGTGTTAGGGGCAGCAGATTAGGGGTACATAAGGATAACATAGGTGGCGGCGCTTTGCGGTCGGCAGATTAGGGGTTAATAAGTGTAGGTAGGTGGCGGCGACGTTGTGGGGGGCAGGTTAGGAGTTACTAAATATAATATAGGGGTTGGCGGTGTTAGGGGCAGCAGATTAGGGGTACATAAGGATAACGTAGTTGGCGGTCGGCAGATTAGGGGTTAAAAAAATTTAATCGAGTGGCGGCGATGTGGGGGGACCTCGGTTTAGGGGTACATAGGTAGTTTATGGGTGTTAGTGTACTTTAGAGTACAGTAGTTAAGAGCTTTATGAACCGGCGTTAGCCCAGAAAGCTCTTAACTACTGACTTTTTTCCTGCGGCTGGAGTTTTGTCATTAGAGTTCTAACGCTCACTTCAGCCACGACTCTAAATACCGGAGTTAGAAAAATCCCATTGAAAAGATAGGATACGCAATTTACGTAAGGGGATCTGCGGTATGGAAAAGTCGCTGCTGAAAAGTGAGCGTTAGACCCTTTTTTGAGTGACTCCAAATACCAGAGTTAGCCTAAATCCAGCGTTAGGAGCCTCTAACGCTGGTTTTCACGGCTAACGCCAAACTCCAAATCTAGGCCTATGAAAATAAAAAAGCCCCCCAAAATAAAAACACCCCCTACTCTAAGAATAAACTACCAGTATCCCTCTAAAGGGCTTTTTGCAGGGCATTGCCCCAAGATAATCATCTCTTTTATAAAAAATATACAAAGTCCCACCTAACAGTAAGCCCCCCCACCCCACAAAATAAGGCGACCGCAGAGGCATGGAGCGTGGAGGATCCTCTTCATATGATCTCCGCTGTACATTGAGTACACAATTAAAGATGGCGTCCCTTGAATTCCTATTGGCTGATTTGATTCTTCCAATTTAAATCAGCCAATAGGATGAAAGCTACTCAAATCCTATTGGCTGTTCAAATCAGCCAATAGAATGAGAGCAAGTGAAAGTCTATTGGCTGATTTGAATAGCTTTTAAGGGCTGCTGGTAGTTTATTCTTAGAGTAGGGGTGTTTTTATTTGGGGGGGGCTGTTTTATTTTCATAGGGATTAGGTTTAATTTTGTTAAATTTGGTAATTTGATTTTTTATTTTCTGTAATGTTAGCCTTTTTTATTTTTTGTAAACTTTTTTTTTTTTTTTTTGTAACTTTAGAATGTATTAGTTTAGGTAATTGCAGTTAATTTAAAGGGGTGTTAGGTTAGGGGGTGTTAGGTTAGGGTACATAGTTATTTAAATAGTTATTTGCTTTGTGGGTTTTGTCGGTTTAAAGAGTTAATAAGTTAATTATCTTTATTGCGATGTAGGGCTTTTGCGGTTTAGGGGTTAATAAAAGAACAGTTACAAAATAGGTTGTTTCTACATCTGTAGTTTAAAAAATAATTAGACTGCCCTCTGGGCAGGCTTATCGAATAGTGTATAATAAAGAAAATCTGACAAATTAATAAGTACTTTAAGGCTACACTAAATAAAAAAAGATGTGAGTGACTAATAATAAAAATATGTTTGCATTAGATGAAAATTTATTAATTTGCTAAATAAACTAATCATTTAAGAGCATAAATTATCCTTTATCCCCAATAAAACCCTGAAAAAGAAAAAGATTAATGATAAATGTTTTTTTCTCTATTTAAAATTAAGATCAAACCTGTAGAGTATATGCTCTATGAGTAGTTTCCATTCAAGCACTATTCCTATGTCCACCTGTCCTAAGTTCACAGTTTTCCAATCTTATGGTATATTTCACCATGATCTTGTGAGTAAACCTACTTTAACTGAGGAGGAAAAAATGACTGTGTGTCTGCACATGCTAGAGGGTGGCTCTCTTAAGACAAGCATTTTGATTGAATTGTTAAAGATCCCCTACAATCAGTGGAGGCTCCTCTATAGGAGCACTTGAGCATGTGAACCCCCTGACCCCTGATGCCCCCTGACCCCTGATGAACCACTAAAATAAAAAAAAAAAAGAGTGAGATTTTTTTTTAATTTTTAAACCTTTTTGCTGATTAAATTAAAAAATACTCCAGGCTCCACTTTTGCTCCACTGCAGTTTTAAGTTAAAACATTAAAATTGCCTTATTTAGGCTGAAAGTGGAATGGGCATTTGCCTAATACTTCTATCTATCGCACGTGCGATAGATAGAAGTATAGGCAAAAGCTCTTTCCAGTTTAAAGCTGCATTGACAGCAGCGCCACCTACAGGCCAGCCCATAGGTCTCCTTACCGCACAGCTCTTAGTGTGCGAGAGCCAGCTGTCACGTGACACTCGCACACTAAGAGCTGTGTGTGTGGAGGCAGTGGCATCAGCAGACACTGGCTCCTCCCTCCTCTCCCCCCTGCATACATCAAGGAAGCGCGGCAACTTGGAGCAGAAGGTATGGCGGGGTTTATTAATTGTGATAAGGACCTTGGATATAATACAGTAGTAATAAGGTCCTGTGTCTGCCACTGACTGCTCAGCCTCTCTACCCTGTCCTGTCTGGCTTCTCTCTACTAGTACAAGGGGCAGAATTAGATTAGCTAGAACTTAAGGACAGATAGGTTTGTGAGCCTGTACATGGCTTCTACCAGTTGATTACTTTCAGTGTACGCACTAGGTGACTGCACGGGTGCTCTATTCTGAATAAGGGGCTGAGCTCAGGTGAGGATTTTCAGTCAGGATTGTAAATGTAAATGTGTCTGGCAGTAGCACAATGGAATCACAGTCCACTGACTCCTCTCACTTCAGCCCTGCACAAGTTCCATAGTGAAAATCTAGAATGCAGCGGGGGGGGGGGGGGGGGGGGCTGGGTTTACAGGGAAGTTAAATGGTCAGTTTTGTTTTTTTAGCTCCACTGGCATTTATGCTCCTCATGTTGCTGTGACAGTGTGTGTGTGATTTATTTTTATGGCTTTGCTGCTTTGAACTTTCAGATAGAAATCCGGAGTCGTCACTGAATTGTGCAGTGTATAGGTGTCTGCCCCTTCAAACATCCTGCATGAGGAGCTTTAGACCGATCAGAAAATGAAGGTTAAGTTAAGTGATCACACTCAGTCATATTTGATAAAAAATCAGTTACTTTGCTCTGCTTCATATTTTTAAAAGGATTTTGTTTTTTTATAGTTATTTTAATTTTGCTAAAATTGTATGCTATAAATCAGTCCCCTTGTCTATGAACTGCTCAGTTTACTCTAAACGCCTTTTTGTTTGTTGCTTGCACTCCTCATTAACTTTTTAAAAATAAAGTGGAATCCCCTTGTGTATCTGTCCCAGTGTGTGTAGTGTATCCATATGTATGTGAGTGTATTTATTAAAATGTGTGTGTATGTATGTTTTAAAAAAAACTTGTCAGATTTAAAGGAGATTGTCAGATGATCCTTTATTGAAAGACAGAGAAGTCAGCACTCAAAGAAAATAGGTAAGTAAAATAAATAGTTTTAATTTTATTTTACTGTCATTTTTCAATAAAAACTATTTAGTTTACTACCCTATTTTCTTTGAGTGCTGACATCTGTCTTTCAATAAAGGATCACTTCTCCTTTAAATCTGTCTTAAGTTTATTTATTTTTTTGTGTGTGTGTTTCTTTTTATTTAAACATTGGTTTGTAAGGGTCTGCACCAAAGTGTAAACATATATTTTTTAGGAAAATGGTTTTCATGCAAATAAAGCTCCCTTCATTACCATGTATGAATATGCATGTAAGGGTATGTGTGTAATTATATATATATATATATATATATATATATATATATATATATATATATATATATATATATATATATATATATATATATATATATATATATATATATGTGTGTATATAAGAGTCAGTGTATAACTGTGCATGTGTGTGTAAATGTGTATATGTGTGTATAAATGTGTATAACTGTATATGTGTGTATAAAAGTGTGTGTATAACTGTGTATGTGTATTAATGTGTATAAGAGTGTGTGTAAATGTGTGTATAAATGTGTATAAGTGTGTATAACTGCATGTGTGTGTATGAGTGTGTGTATAAATGTGTATGAGTGTGTTTGTATAACGTATAAGAGTGTGTGTATAAATGTACATGTGTGTGTATATGTGTATAAATGTGAATAAGTGTGTATAAATGTGTATGTGTATAAGTGTGTATAAGTGTGTATAAAAGTGTGTGTATTTGTATAAATGTGTATAAGTGTGTATAACTGCGCATGTGTGTGTGTAAATGTGTATAACAGTGTGTCTGTGTGTGTAAATGTGTATATGTGTGTATAAATGTGTATGAGTGTGTGTGTGTATAACAGTGCATGTGTGTGTAAATGTGTATAAGAGTTTGTGCATAACTGTGTATGTGTATAAATGTGTATAAGTGTGTTTGTATAACTGTGCATGTGTGTGTGTAAATGTGAGTATAAATGTGTATAAATGTTTGTGTGTGTATAACTGTGTGTGTGCGTTTGTATATAACTGTATATGTGTGTATAAATGTGTGTGTGTGTGTGTGTATAACTGTGCGCGTGTGTGTGTAAATGTGTGTGTGTGTGTGTATATATATATATGTGTATAAAGGAGTTGGGAGGGGCACAGGAGATGGGAGGGGGAATAGGGTAGAGGAGGGGCAGAGGAGGTAGGTAGGTGGATCAAAGAGGAGGTGGGGGGCCCTGCCACACTTTTGCCCGGGGGCCCTGGTTGATCTCAGTCCGCCCCTGGTACCCAGTATATACAGGGAGTGCAGAATTATTAGGCAAATTAGTATTTTGACCACATCATCCTCTTTATGCATGTTGTCTTACTCCAAGCTGTATAGGCTCGAAAGCCTACTACCAATTAAGCATATTAGGTGATGTGCATCTTTGTAATGAGAAGGGGTGTGGTCTAATGACATCAACACCCTATATCAGGTGTGCATAATTATTAGGCAACTTCCTTTCCTTTGGCAAAATGGGTCAAAAGAAGGACTTGACAGGCTCAGAAAAGTCAAAAATAGTGAGATATCTTGCAGAGGGATGCAGCACTCTTAAAATTGCAAAGCTTCTGAAGCGTGATCATCGAACAATCAAGCGTTTCATTCAAAATAGTCAACAGGGTCGCAAGAAGCATGTGGAAAAACCAAGGCGCAAAATAACTGCCCATGAACTGAGAAAAGTCAAGCGTGCAGCTGCCAAGATGCCACTTGCCACCAGTTTGGCCATATTTCAGAGCTGCAACATCACTGGAGTGCCCAAAAGCACAAGGTGTGCAATACTCAGAGACATGGCCAAGGTAAGAAAGGCTGAAAGACGACCACCACTGAACAAGACACACAAGCTGAAACGTCAAGACTGGGCCAAGAAATATCTCAAGACTGATTTTTCTAAGGTTTTATGGACTGATGAAATGAGAGTGAGTCTTGATGGGCCAGATGGATGGGCCCGTGGCTGGATTGGTAAAGGGCAGAGAGCTCCAGTCTGACTCAGACGCCAGCAAGGTGGAGGTGGAGTACTGGTTTGGGCTGGTATCATCAAAGATGAGCTTGTGGGGCCTTTTCGGGTTGAGGATGGAGTCAAGCTCAACTCCCAGTCCTACTGCCAGTTTCTGGAAGACACCTTCTTCAAGCAGTGGTACAGGAAGAAGTCTGCATCCTTCAAGAAAAACATGATTTTCATGCAGGACAATGCTCCATCACACGCGTCCAAGTACTCCACAGCGTGGCTGGCAAGAAAGGGTATAAAAGAAGAAAATCTAATGACATGGCCTCCTTGTTCACCTGATCTGAACCCCATTGAGAACCTGTGGTCCATCATCAAATGTGAGATTTACAAGGAGGGAAAACAGTACACCTCTCTGAACAGTGTCTGGGAGGCTGTGGTTGCTGCTGCACGCAATGTTGATGGTGAACAGATCAAAACACTGACAGAATCCATGGATGGCAGGCTTTTGAGTGTCCTTGCAAAGAAAGGTGGCTATATTGGTCACTGATTTGTTTTTGTTTTGTTTTTGAATGTCAGAAATGTATATTTGTGAATGTTGAGATGTTATATTGGTTTCACTGGTAAAAATAAATAATTGAAATGGGTATATATTTGTTTTTTGTTAAGTTGCCTAATAATTATGCACAGTAATAGTCACCTGCACACACAGATATCCCCCTAAAATAGCTATAACTAAAAACAAACTAAAAACTACTTCCAAAACTATTCAACTTTGATATTAATGAGTTTTTTGGGTTCATTGAGAACATGGTTGTTGTTCAATAATAAAATTAATCCTCAAAAATACAACTTGCCTAATAATTCTGCACTCCCTGTATATATATATTTATATATATATATATATATATATATATATATATATATATATATATATATATATATATATAGTAACTGCAGGGTGTATGTGGTGCTCTTGTCTTTCAATATACACAGGTTAGTTATGTACATACAACACACAGTAATACACATAACACACTGCCCTCACCTTGTACAAGGATGTGTTAAGGTAACTGGCAGAGTGTGTGTGTATGTATGTATGTGTGTGTGTGTATATATATATATATATATATATATATATATATACACACACACAATAAAATGGGTGGAGCCATCTGAGGGGCGGGGCTAGTGCTCCCCCATCTTCAAAAGTCACCAGCCGTCACTGCCTACAATTGGATGCTTTCATTTGATTAGACATATGGTTCTTTTAGTAAAGTTAGGTAGAACAGCACTGCTGGGAGTTGTGCTTTTATGACACTCAACATTTTGGATATATGTAAAACAAAATCAAGTTAATGTGCAGAGTATCTGTTGCATGGTACAGAGTCTCAGTAGGTCTAGTATTTTTTGGGAAATTTGAGTAAAGACATGTTTTTTTGTGTCTGCTCAATCCAAGTGTAAGAAACCACAATGTTTCTGTTACGGTGCATACATAATTTATACGGCCTACTTAATTTCAGCTTCAGCCTTCCAAATGTATTGGACTACCAGAAAAAAAAAAAATATATATATGTTTTCATGTAGAAGGATAGGAATGAAATTATTTGTAATGTTCTATTTTAAAATTTGAAATAGATTAAAAAGTTATAACACTTTATTGAACAAATATGCAGACAGACAGGATAAAAGACTTTAATAGGGGATATCAGGGACGGGTAACATCACAACCACCTCTTAATTCATGAACCCCAAATTAGATGTCTGACAAATATATTAAAAACATGGTGGGCGTGGCTAGGAGTAATTGTTTTGTCTGGTACTCGAATGGCTAATTGCGGTTAGAACAAACCGCTTAGGATACATAGTAACACTGCATAATTCAATCGACACTTCCAGTTACATAGTCTCTGCTTGGTACGCTAGACAGGCTCTGTATGTGAAGCACTTATTGATACTATTAACCTCCGTGTGAAAAACTGGGATTAACATTATGCTATTCCACTGCTGGGATTAACATTATGCTATTCCACTGCTGGGATTAACATAATGCTATTCCACTGCTGGGATTAACATTATGCTATTCCACTGCTGGGATTAACATTATGCTATTCCACTGCTGAGCTACTAAACTGACAAGAATTGAGACACTTATCGATATTGAATAGCCTTCGTGGGAGGAACTGTGAATTAGCATTTCTGATTTTATTATGCTATTTCACTGTTGAGCTACTAAATTACAAGAATTGGAGTGTGAAGTATGAGTGCAATATGTGTGTATGATATTTAATATAGGGATTGAGACAGCAATCGGCTGACTTTGTTGAATCAAAGCAGTACGCAGGCAGGAGATATTTGTCAGACATCTAATTTGGGGTTCATGAATTAAGAGGTGGTTGTTATGTTACCCATCCCTGATATCCCCTATTAGAGTCTTTTGTCCTGTCTGTCTGCATATTTGTTCATTAAAGTGTTAAAACTTTTTAATCTATTTCGAATTAATTCAGTGTTTAATTCAACACTTGGCTTAAATGCCATAAATCCCCTAATTTTTCCCCTAATCCTTTATTTAATGTTCTATTTTGTAGGTTTATTTTGTAGGGGTATAACATTAGACTTTAAAGGTATAGAAAAGTCTACATTAAATTTACATTATTCAGATAGAGCATGTTATTTTAAGACACTTTTAAAAATCACTTCTATTTTCAAATGTCCTCTTAGTGTCCCTTGTTGAAAAAGAATATGCACATATCTTTCACTAGTGAGAAATAGCTGCTGATTGGTGCCTGCACACATTTGTCTCTCATGATTGGCTAACTAGATGTGTTCAGCTACCTGTCAATGTTCCTTCAGCAAAGGATAAAAATAGAATGAAGCAAATTTGATAATAGAAGTAAATTGGAAAGTTGATCAAAATTGTATGTTCCATTCAAATCACAAAATAAAATGTTGGGTTTCCTATCCCTTTAGGGATAGAGCATTCAGATAGAGCATGTGGTTTTAAACAACTTTCTAATTTACTTCTATTATCAATTTTCCTTCATTTTCTTGGTATATTTTGTTGAAAAGCAGGGACTTATGATTAGGACCCGGTTAATTGCTGAGCTCTAAATGGCAGCACTTTTGCAATAATGTTATTCATTTATAAGAGCGCTAGAGGGCAGCACTATTTCCTGCCATGTAGTGCTTCAGATGCCTACCTAGGTATCTCGTCAATACAAAATACAATGAGAACAGAAAAAAATTGTTTTGCATCCCTTTAAGTACTAAAAAAAGGTTGTCTCTCATTGAAATTCTCTAATTCATCCCTTACTGGCTTACTGGATATGTCAGGGATATGTTTGTGGTCTGCAAGCCCGGTATGTTTAAAATATTTAAGCAGTTTAAACATATAGTTATCTAGGCTCAGTTAAGCAACAAATGAAACCATGCAATTTTTTAATTGAAACTTCCCTTTAAGCACTGGAGATTTGGAAATGGAGTTATGTAAGACTTTTGGCATACCTTTCAAAAAGTCTGTTGCATGTTTTAACAGATTAAAAGCTGTAAAGCAGAGTAAAAATGTGCAACACTCTAGACTCTTAATTAGTTTCTTTTTTGGAAGAACCTGCTCATTTATGATCATAAAAGAACACAAAATACTTTTTTATACATAACTTTTTGCAGAAGCCAAACTAAATTAAACATTTTGAAGAAACACAACCACACAATATGCCAAACCTTTTCACACCAATGCTCTCATTTTCAACAAACTATTATAGTTTGCCTCTACCCAAAATAATACAAAGCTCAAGGGATCCAAGGATGGAAAACGTTTCAGCTTCTTCTGACACATACCAATAAATAAATTTCCCTTGGTTCTACATGGTCACTTGCATTCTTTGTGGAAAAACAAGTTGTTAAGCTTTATTGTTCCATATAAAAATTCCTTTATAATCTTTGCCTCAGACATTGCTATTCCCCTATATATTCACAAAGTATTGTTTAGTTCTGTAGTCATTTTTTCATAGGGTCTACAACAGCAAGTTTTGTAGAATTGGGATATATCTAGCTACTTTCACACAAGGGGTTAATTCTCAAAAAAAGAGGGCATAGAGTTTTACTGAAAAAAAGCAAAAAGAGACTTCATGTAAGCTTTAGCTAAAGGCAATATACCAAAAAAGAAAATACCTGAGAACTGTAGAGAGTTGTACATAGGTTTTATGAAACCTTTAAAGTAAGCCTGATTGATTGTTATATTGTTAAAGTGAGAAAAGAATCATATTAAGACCAGCAAATGTTATCTGTTTTTTTGTAGTTGTTGCTTACTCCAAAGTTTTTATATGTGTTTTTTTAATTATTAGTAAAATTTTAGTAATTGAGAAGCAAAACTAGTATTTTGTTTTCTAAAAAGTTGGTTGTGTTTGGTGTTTTTATAAAGGAGAACTTTTTTATATCTTCAGCAAGCATTATATATACTTATACTGTGTATGTATATATATATATATATATATATATATATATATATATATATATATATATATATCCTGTTCTGGAAAAACTAGTTTTCGATTACCTAATCCCCTTCTTGTCCTCCAGCTCATTGCTTGACCCCTTGCAATCTGGCTTCCGTCCCAAACACTCAAATGAGACTGCCCTTACCAAGGTTACTAATGATCTTTTTTCTGATAAAACGGCCACTATCAATACTTATCTTACTTGACCTGTCTGCTGCCTTTGACAACGTTGACCATCCCCTTCTCCATGGACTCTCAGCTTCCTTGGGCTCTCTGACACTGCCCTCTCCTGGATCCACTCTTATCTCTCTAATAGGTCATTTTCTGTCTCCTTTCCTGGTGACTCCTCCTATCCATTGCCCCTGTCTGTTGAAGTACCTCAAGGCTCTGTTCTGGGTCCTCTACTCTTCTCTATGTATACTTTCTCACTGGGTAAACTTATCAGTAGCTATGGATTCAACTATCACCTCTATGCTGATGATACTCAGATCTACTTATCATATCCTGCACTCTCTCCTTCTGTCCTTTCTCACATCAGTGTCTGCTTATCTGGCATTTCTTCTTGGATGGCCTCTCATCACCTAAAAATCAACATGTCCAAGACTGAGCTCCTTCTAATCCCCCCTCTAATTCTACCCCGGTTTCTAACTTTTCAATCACTGTTGATGACACCACTATTTCCCCATCACTCCAAGTCTGCTTCCTAGGAGTAACACTTGACTCCAATCTGTCCTTCATACCCCACATCCAATTGCTCTCTTCATCCTGTCACAACCACCTACGCAATATCTAAAAAACGTGTCCGTTTCTGAGTGCTGAAACTACTAAACAGCTAATCCACTCCCTGGTAATTCCCCGACTTGACTACTGTAATAACCTACTAACTGGTCTCCCTCTTTCTTGCCTCGCCCCTCTTAGATACATCCTAAATGCCTCTGCTAGGATTATCCACCTCTCCCGATGCTCTGTATCTGCTGCACCTCTCTGCGAGTCCTTTCACTGGCTTCCCATACACAGCAGAATTAAATTCAAAATTCTCACCCTGACCTACAAACCCCTTACCAATGCAGCCCCCCCTAACACTCCTCACTCATCAACAAATATACTCCAGACCGCCCCCTAAGATCCAACAATGACTTGCTCCTTGCATCTTCTAACATCACCTCCTCCCATGCTAGACTACAGGACTTCTCTTGTGCGGCACCAACCATCTGGAACGCACTTCCTCAAGCTTGTCAGACTTTCCCCTAACCTTTCCTCCTTTAAATGCTCCCTAAAGACTTTTTTGTTCAGGGAAGCCTATCTCCAAATCAGTAACAAATGAATTCCACTTGCCTAATAGCTGCCCTCATCTAACTCCACACTAACATCATTCTCACCTTTTGCAGTCCCCACCTCCTGTTTCTCACCCTCCTACTCATCTAGATTGTAAGTTCCCACAGGAACAGGGCTCCTAATTCCCCCTGTATTTGTTTGCTAAACTTTGGTGCCTTTTATATTGTATTGTACTGTACTTTTATCTTTGTACCCATGGACAGCGCTGCGGAATCTGTTGGCACTTTATAAATAAATAATAATAATAATTATATATATATATATATATATATATATATACTGTATATATACTGTATATATTGAATGTAATATAAAATGTGTAATTATGTGTAGGTAAAAAGCTCTGCAATGTCCTTTCATTATTGATTTTATTTCCTTCTGAAAATTGTTGGTTTTCTGAATTCCCCTGAGTTTCTATAAAGTAATGGATGCCACTATGCTTGAACTTAAGTGTTCACCTTATCTATGTCTCCTGCTAAGTATAATTAGAAACAGATATTAAACAGGCAAAAAAATAGAGTTTGCTTACAAGGCATGTTAGATAATTAATTTAACAATTCTATGTTCCACACAGTGTTGTTTGAACACTCTATTTTATTGCCTGTTTTATGTGTGTCACTAATTATCCTCAGCAGAAGATAGAGACAAATAGAAAAGTTCAAACATGGTAATGCTCATTACTTTATAATAACTAAAGTACTTTATAGAAACTAAACCTTTACACTTACATCATCAATATTTAAACAACTAACATAAAAATACATCTACATATTCTAAGCAAATCTTTGCTTTGAATACATCATTAGCACGTATTTACAGTTTAAAGGGATGTTAAACACTTTGAGGTTTTAATATAAAATGTTTAATTACAAGTAGTAAACAAAAGTTAGCAGTATACTTTATTTATTTTTCCCCTTTTCCTATAATTTACATTTAAATATTCCACAATGACATTGGTTGCAAATTTTAATCACTCATTGATCAGTCACCCAAAGATATAAAGTTATAGACACTGAAATGTTAAATGTATTTTTTAAATATTTAAACAACTAACATAATTCAAAAAATACACCTGAATATTACTATCAGCCTAAGCTTTCCATTTAATACATCATTTTGATTAGCATTTATTTAGTGTTTAATGTCCTTTTAAAACAGACAGGGATGCCTGCACAGCGAATAAGCTTTAGGACGCCTGCATAGTGAGTGCCAATATCCAAATGTAAACAACCTTCAGTGGTCTCAGTACACAGTACAATACACTGAATATATTTTCCTATAACATACCCCCAAACCTTTTATGGTGTAATGGTCAGTAGGATCTTTACTGTCCCTTTAGTGAGGACAGAGTTCCTATGAAGATTGATAGAGGTTTTGGTGTAGGCTAGGTAATCCAGGGAAGGATTTCCCAGGATTCCCTAGAACTTTACTATTAGCCAGGAGTATAGAAAGAGTTAATTCATGTGTCCTTAAACCACTCAATCTAGTCTGAGGCTGTGGCAATATAGGTATGTGTAGATTTGATGAACACAGTGTGCTTATAACGAACTATATACTGAGCAAGGTGACAGCGTATATACAGCAAACAATATACTGAGCAGGATGTTGATAGACTTACAAGATATAAGATTAATTACTCAGACCTGGTATATGTTGAAGCGGTAGTCCGGTTAGACTCACAGAGTACCTTGAAGTCCGTTAGAGTGTTTCAACAGATTGTAAGCCACTGGAGCGTGAGGAGAGGTGGAAGCGTTCAGGCAGGGAGAAGTGCTGACGGCTGTGTCTGATGACGTAAGCGGCAGCGTGTACCGCACAGACACAGCTGATCGCGGGGAAGTTGCGCTAAAGCCTGTAGTTAGTACTGAACAAGGAGAGAGGAAAATAAAGTCAGGTTAGTAAACTTGTAAATCCCCCAAGTAGTTTAGTGAGTGGTTGAATTCAAGGAGACTGCCAGGAAATATCTTATACAGGGAGCCTGCACAGGATGTAGCTGAAAGCAAAACAATAAAGCAGCATTGGAGCATGGGTAGGAGGTGCCTTAAATAGGCAGGTGCTTAAAGGTACAGCGAGACAGCCTTAACCGTTACAGAGCCCCCTCCCCAAGGAACCACAGCGTGGGTCAAGGTCTCAGGCGATCCGGGTTTCGCCTGTGAAAAACGGACACAAGGCAAGGAGCCGAAACATTGGAAGCAGGCTCCCATGAATCCTCCTCATGTCCAAAACCCTTCCAATGAATGAGGTAATACAGAATCCCTCCACGGATACGGGAGTCCAGGATGCTGTGGACAACAAATTCCTGATCCGGAGAAGGAAGTGGAACTGGATGAAGAACATCAGGAGATGAAGCAGATAGAGTACAAGGTTTAACCAGGGATACGTGAAAAGTCGGATGAACCCTGAAACTAGATGGGAGCTGTAAAGTCACGGTAGAAGGATTGCTGATCCGTACTATAGGGTAAGGACCAATAAACAACTTTCCCAATTTCCTGCAGGGGTATGAGAGTCTCAAATTTTTAGTGGAGAGCCAGACTTTCTGACCAACAGTATACTTGGGACTGGTCCTATGACGGAGGTCATAGTACTTGGACTGGCATACTTGTGCTTGTAGTATATTGTCACGGACAGTAGAGAACAAATTGGAAATGTCATTGACAAGGTCATTAACCAAAGGACATGGTGTATCAACCTTGGGGAGTAGAGTAAAACGAGGGTGTAACCCATAGTTAATGAAGAAAGGAGAAAAACCAGTGGAGGCATTTTTGTTATTATTATACGCGAACTCAGCGAGTGGGAGGAATGTTGCCCAGGAATCTTGTTGATGTGCACAGTAGCACCGTAGGTACTGCTCCAACCACTGGTTCACTCTCTCAGTCTGTCCGTTGGTCTGCGGATGGTATGCGGTGGTAAGTTTTTGGTCTATGTGAAGAGATTTACACAAGGATCTCCAGAATCTGGAGGTGAACTGAGTTCCACGGTCACTGATCACTGTTAAAGGAATACCGTGCAACCGGATAACGTTCTGTATAAATAAGTCACAAGTGGTTTTGGAAGTAGGTAGAGAGGATATGGGGATGAAATGAGACATTTTCGAGAATAAGTCGGTAACCACCATGATTGTGGTGTAATTGTTTGATTTTGGGAGATCAACAATAAAATCCATAGATACAGTTTCCCAAGGAACATGAGGTGCTGGCAATGGTTGTAGAATACCTACTGGCAGTTGTCTAGATGGTTTAGAGGTAGCACAAATGGTACATTGATCCAAAAATTCCTTGAGATCGGTCCTTAGAGATGGCCACCAGTAGGATCTAGTGAGTAGGTCCATAGATTTATCTCTGCCCATATGACCTGCTAACGGAGAGTGGTGTATAGAGTGCAAAACATCTTTACGAAGGCGTAAAGGAACATACAACTTGTGGTCTTTACGAAAAACTCCAGTAGAATCAAGTATCAATTCTTGACGTGGAATTGTAGTATCTGTGGCAAGGGCTCTTTTGAAAAGAGGTTCAAGACCTGTTAAAATGCCTATTATACATTCCTTAGGTATGATAGTAGTCGCTGGGGTGCATTGTAAGGGTTTAGCGGCTTGCCTGGATAGGGCGTCAGCCTTACCATTTCTGGTACCTGGTCTGTAAGTGATGATGTACTGAAAACGAGAGAAGTAGAGGCTCCATCTTACTTGTCTGGAGGACAAGGTACGGTTAGATTGCAAGTACTGCAAATTTTTATGATCAGTGTAGATGACTGTAGGTTGAATAGCTCCTTCCAAGAGGTGTCTCCAATGATCAAAAGAACATTTTATAGCCAATAATTCTTTTTCTCCGACCGGGTAGTTTAACTCGGCAGGTTGTAAGAGTCTGGAGAAATATGCCACTGGGTGTAACGGATCCTTGAATGATTTTCTCTGAGAGAGGATTGCCCCAATGGCAAAATCAGAGGCATCCACCTCAAGTATGAATTGTTTTTGCATATCTGGATACTGCAAAATGGGGGCTGAAGTGAATTTTGTTTTTAGATTGTCAAAAACTGACTGAGTCTGATGGTTCCAGACAAATTGCTGATTAAGTTTGGTGAGTTGAGTCAATGGTCTAGTGAGGGCCGCAAAACCTGGGATAAACTTTCTATAATAATTAGAAAATCCGAGAAAGCGCTGTACATCTTTCTTTGTTTGGGGTATAGGCCAATCTAAGATTGCCTGTACCTTATCATTTTGCATCTTTATCCCGTCAGGGGAGATATCATATCCGAGAAAAGATATGTTTTGAGACTCAAATATGCATTTTTCTAATTTTGCATATAGGCTATTTTTCCTAAGTCTGGAGAGGACTTCCCTGACGTGTACTCTATGTAAATCCAGGTTTTGTGAGAAGATCAAGATATCGTCCAAATAGACAACTATATACACATCCAGAATGTCTCTGAAGAGATCATTGATAAGACATTGGAATGTTGCTGGAGCGTTGCATAATCCGAATGGCATTACTGTATATTCGAATAGACCGTATCTAGTTCGAAACACAGTGAGCCATTCGTCACCAGCTCTCATTCGTATCAGATTATAGGCGCCACAAAGATCCAATTTGGTGAAAACCGTGGCTCCCCTCAATCTTTCTATCAATTCAGGAATTAAAGGGAGGGGGTACCTGTTTTTCCTCGTACGCTTATTTAATTCTCTATAATCGATAATGGGTCTCAAAGTACCGTCTTTGTTTGTAACAAAGAAAATCCCAGCCCCAGCTGGGGAGGTACTGGGTCTGATGAAACCCTTTCTAAGATTCTCATCAATGTAGTTCTTTAAATGATCCAACTCTGGCTTAGAGAGTGGATAAATGTGGCCGTATGGGATGGAGACCCCAGGTAATAGGTCAATAGGGCAATCGTAAGCCCTGTGGGGAGGAAGAATCTCGGCATCTTTTTTATCAAATACGTCAGCGTAATCAGCGTACTGAGAGGGTAGGAGGTTTATATCAGTCTGGCATAGTATAGATATATCAGTAGCAGAGATAGTAGGGGTAGGACTTGGGAATGTAAGACTGAGGTTATCCCAATCTAGAACAGGTTTATGGGTACACAACCATTCTATACCGAGTATAACGTCAAAGATAGGGGAAGTGATAACATCAAAGACACAAGAATTTGTTACTGTGTTATTAACAGTTACCTGAATAGGTTCAGTTTGATATACGACAGGCCCAGAGGAGAGTAAGGACCCATCAATGACCTTCACAGAGACTGGATCTTTTTTACACACAATTGAAATTTTATTTCTTTTCACAAAACCTAGATGAATGAAATTTCTACAAGAGCCTGTGTCAATAATAGCTTCAGTGGATGTCTGGAAGTGATCCCACTGTAAAAGAATCGGAACAGTGATCTAAGTGCTTTTGACAGATTTTAGCATATAATTAGTATGTGAGGATGATAACCTACCCTTCTTATTCTTAGAAAGTATAGGGAAATCCTTCACTTCATGAGAGGGGGAAGCACAGTATAAGCATAGACTATGCATTTTTCTTCTTGCCTTTTCCTGTGAGGTGAGGGGCCCCTTCATGAATCCAATATCCATGGGTTGAGGACTTTCTTTCACCTGGTAAGGAGGAGTAGGAAGAAAATTCTTAGAACTAGTAGCCTTTTCATTTCGACGTACTCTAAGGCATCTGTCGATATTTATAGTGAGCGTAAAGAATTCTTCCAGGGAGTCAGGGATACCGATACGTGACAGTTCGTCTTTTATTTCTTCGGATAACCCTAGACGGAATTGAGTCTTGAGGGAGACCTCATTCCAGCCTGAATCACGTGCAGAGATCTTGAACAGTGTGATGTAATTTTCCACTGGATTTTTCTTCTGTTTTAATGACCTGAGAGTATTTTCGGCAGAGACCTGTTTGAAGGGGTCATCATACAGTGCCGCCATCTGGGTAAAGAAATTAGAGAGAGACCCTAGGACAGGGTCTTGATTCTCGTAGAAGGAGTCAGCCCAAGCCCTAGGCTCCCCCCTTAGGTAGGAAATAACTGTTAAGACTCTGACCCTTTCAGTAGGGTAAGTACGTGGCTTTAGGTCAAATAGTAATAGACATGAATTCCTGAACTCCCTGAAACGGGCTCTGTCTCCAGAGAATTTCTCAGGAGGGGAGACCAAGGGCTCAGGTGTTTGTTCAGGAGGAATTGGCTTGGGAGCTAGTACCTCCCGTAGGCAGGCTTTTAAGGCCTGATTCTCAACTTGGAGCTCATGAAAAGAGCTTGATAAAGCATCCAGTCTATCAGACAAAATTTGGACTCTATCAGGAGTAGGCTCTTGATCCATAGTGTCAACAGAGTACAATAATCCGTACTCTAAAAATCTATAAACACCAAAACCTTTAAAAATCTTTTTATGGCTGCTTTATTATGTATTGGTCAGTAGGATCTTTACTGTCCCTTTAGTGAGGACAGAGTTCCTATGAAGATTGATAGAGGTTTTGGTGTAGGCTAGGTAATCCAGGGAAGGATTTCCCAGGATTCCCTAGAACTTTACTATTAGCCAGGAGTATAGAAAGAGTTAATTCATGTGTCCTTAAACCACTCAATCTAGTCTGAGGCTGTGGCAATATAGGTATGTGTAGATTTGATGAACACAGTGTGCTTATAACGAACTATATACTGAGCAAGGTGACAGCGTATATACAGCAAACAATATACTGAGCAGGATGTTGATAGTCTTACAAGATATAAGATTAATTACTCAGACCTGGTATATGTTGAAGCGGTAGTCCGGTTAGACTCACAGAGTACCTTGAAGTCCGTTAGAGTGTTTCAACAGATTGTAAGCCACTGGAGCGTGAGGAGAGGTGGAAGCGTTCAGGCAGGGAGAAGTGCTGACGGCTGTGTCTGATGACATAAGCGGCAGCGTGTACCGCACAGACACAGCTGATCGCGGGGAAGTTGCACTGAAGCCTGTAGTTAGTACTGAACGAGGAGAGAGGAAAATAAAGTCAGGTTAGTAATCTTGTAAATCCCCCAAGTAGTTTAGTGAGTGGTTGAATTCAAGGAGACTGCCAGGAAATATATTATACAGGGAGCCTGCACAGGATTTAGCTGAAAGCAAAACAATAAAGCAGCATTGGAGCATGGGTAGGAGGTGCCTTAAATAGGCAGGTGCTTAAAGGTACAGCGAGACAGCCTTAACCCTTACATATGGCAAGTATCTGGAGGGTGATTCGAAGACAGACCAAAAGTCTGTGAGAGCGTCCCAAGCATTGGGTGGACTATACAACAGTAGGGTGGAAGCTTCAAAAAGGAGAAGTGGCTTGGGAGCTTCTATGGAAAATCTGTAAGCCAATAGAGGATTTGAGTCCTTTTTATATATCCCAAAGTGTAATGAATATACATGTTGAGGGATCCTTGATCACTTGTTGATGAAAGTTTGTTACCATATGGAGCAAACTGAGTGGATTAAAGTGATGGTGGTTATTTAAAAAAAAACGTTATTTTTCTATATTATTATTTTCGTACCCATCCAGTGACTAAGCTAAACCCAGGAAGAACAATAGGGGAAAAAGAGGGAACCTTGGAGCGTATCCTGCTGTTAGCAGTTTACCTCGGCTCTGAACAAGGATATTTATGTAAGCATGTTTTTGGCTTATAAATAGTTGAAGCTTTGTTCATAATACTACACTTAGGATTTTTGCACTTGTAGAACAGAAGTTCTACCTAAGACTCCAGTTGTTTTTGAAAGCATGTATGGCTTTGCCATTGTATTTAGGAATTAGAATGCCACTAAATTGCAGCTATGTACAACACTTCTACAATTGAAGGGGTTGATCAGTTAACTGTTATGGGTAATATTTGCTGTAGTGTAGGCATAACCCTCCGACCAGACACCTCCCACCCCCCGATTCCTACCCAATCCCTCCCAAACAGCTCTCTCCCCACCCCACTACATCATCTTAGGTACTGTAAACAAGTCTACCACTACCAGTTTGCATTTTAGGGCTTTTGTAATATGCATTTATTTTCTATAGTGTAGGGATCTCTCCTTACCATCCCACTTCCCTTCTCCCACTGTTTCCTACCATCTTTGTTACTGGCAGCCAGTCTGCCAGTAACAAGTTAGAATATTAATTTATTTATGTAGTGTAGGGAACCTCCCTTCCCCTCCTCAACCCCCCCCCAGTAATCACTTGTTTTGCTGTAGTGTAGGGATTCACCTCCCCCTCCCAATCGCCAGTTTTTCTGTAGTGTAGAGACCCATCCCCCTTCTCCCATGTTTGATGTAGTGCAGGAACCCACCCCTCCCTCCCACAATGAGTGACCTATTTGCCTCCTTCCTTCCCTCCCACACCTCTCACTGGCACCGCCACAAGATCATTACAGACAGTGTCACTGTCTGTAATGTTTAGTGATCTCTCTTCATATGGTTGCCATATGAAGGCAAATGCCTTCTTCCCCATGGTTGTGGTTCCTGTCATTGAAGCTAACAGCGGGACAGCAACCTGTGCCTATGTGCTGGATGTAAGTACTACATCAACACAGTGTGTTGGGCAAAGTATTGTGAAACGTCTTTCTTATGTAAAAAAGGCACAAGAGGTTAATATGACAATTGGTGAATAGCTAAACACTGACTTACAGATCCTACACATGCCCATACCACTCCTGATTGGCTAATAAACGGTGTTCTACTCAGGAGAGGAAATGCTCCTTTTAGAATGTTAAGCACAGGATAATTAGTGCAATAATACAGTACTCTACTGCAATTAAGTATCACTTTTTCTAGACCTATGTCTAGTACTGTATAATGCTAACACTATAGATGATTATGTAATGGAATATAGCCAAATAAATAAAAAATATTGTTATATAGTTATCAAAAAAAAATATCTATTTATAGAAATATAGACTATCAATTATTGGCAAAAAAATTATAACCAACCACTAGTATCCCATTGTTTTCTACTTACTGTGCGTATCATTAAATATGTGCAAAGTGTCACATGACTTCACCTTGTCTTTTGTTTGGATTGCCTGTGGTGTGAAGATGATATGACATGAAAGTTACATTAATTCATGTAATTGAATTAGCCAAATTGAAACAGCTGGTAGAGAGATGAAAGACGCATGACAGACTTAATATGCAGGTACATTTTAATAGAAGATCTGAAGCATGCAATAATATTTACATACATTGGATATAATTTGTTTTGTTAGTGCAGTGCTGGGTAAGAAGTGTCACAAAGTCTCTGCAGTCACACGTAGTCCTTGGGCTACCAACTGCCTGCTACAATATACCATTACTTTAAATAAACTCATTATAACAGTCACATTAATTTCACATAAAGGCCAAGAATAAAAGTTGAGTACAAAAATCTTAGCTATATTGTGTGTTAACATCGTTAAAGCACAACCAATAGCACTTTTATTTTTTAGCTTATTTTATAAGTACAAAGTTATTTGTTATTGCTTGAGCAATACATCTGCATGTGCGTTGGTGTGATAAATCCCTTATATAATGGATTTCTATGGGGAAAACAATTAATGTTGGATATTGCTCGAGCACTAAGCCAGTGGTGCTGTAATGGTGAAATAATCATCTTATCAGTAACCATGGTAACTAACCTGCTATCACCCATCAACTGATTATCTCACCTGTGCTCTAGTTCAGCTATAATAAAAAACCTGACCTGTTAGGGGTACTTGAGGGCCGCGGTTGAGAAACACTGCCCTAAGCCAAGGGTGTACGCGCACGCAAAATATGCCGGAAGAAAAAGAAAAAGAAAAATCTAATCAATGCAGATGCATGGGGATCTTCTTTGTTTAGTAAGGGATCTGGGAGGGGGAGGGATGTAGATTATTAAGGGGGGCCAGCTACACTACAGAAAACAAATTTTTAATCTAAAAAAGTTTAAAAAAAAACTATTTTTGGGGGCAAATTGGGTACTAGCAGACAGCTGCCAGTACCCAAGATGGCGGCAAATAGGTAGAGGGGGAGGGTTAGAGAGATGTATGGGGGATCAGGGAGGTTGTGGGGTAAGGGGGGATGCAGACTGCAGACCGTATGAAAAAAAAATAAAAAAAAATAATAAATGATTTTTATTTCAGTACTGACAGACTTTCTGCCAGTACTTAAGATAGCGGTGACAATTGTGAGGTGGGGGAGGGAAGAGTGCTGTTTGAGGGAGGTCAGGGGGGGGATCAGGGGGTGGGATGTGTCAGGTGGGAGGCTGATTTCTACACTAAAGATAAAAATTAACCCTACAAGCTACCTAATTAACCCCTTAACTGCTGGGCATATTACAAGTGTGGTGCGCAGCAGCATTTAACAGCCTTATTATTACCAAAAAGCAACGCCAAAACCATATATGTCTGCTATTTCTGAACAAAGGGGATCCCAGAGAAGCATTTACAACCATTTATGCCATAATTGCAAAAGCTGTTTGTAAATAATTTCAGTGAGAAACCTAAAATTGTGAAAAATTTAACAGTTTTTTTTTATTTGATCGTATTTGGCGGTGAAATGGTGGCATGAAATATACCAAAATGGGCCTAGATCATTAATTTGGGTTGTCTATGACACTACACTAAAGCTAAAATTAAACCTAAAAGCTCCCTACAAGCTCCCTAGTTAACCCCTTCACTGCTGGGCATAATACACGTGTGGTGTGCAGCGGCATTTAGCGGCCTTCTAATTACCAAAAAGCAACGCCAAAGCCATATATGTCTGCTATTTCTGAACAAAGGGGATCCCAGAGAAGCATTTACAACCATTTATGCCATAATTGCACAAGATGTTTGTAAATAAATTCAGCGAGAATCCTAAAGTTTGTGAAAAAAATTGTGAAAAAGTCAACAATTTTTTTTATTTGATAGCATTTGGCGGTGAAATGGTGGCATGAAATATACCAAAATGGGCCTAGATCAATACTTTGGAATGTCTTCTAAATAAAAATATATACTTGTCAAGGGATATTCAGGGATTCCTGAAAGATATCAATGTTCCAATGTAACTAGCGCTAATTTTGAAAAAAAGTGGTTTGGAAATAGCAAAGTGCTACTTGTATTTTTTGCCCTATAACTTGAAAAAAAAAAAAGAACATGTAAACATTGGGTATTTCTAAACTCAGGACAAAATATAAACTATTTAGAATGGGTGTTTTTTGGTGGTTGTAGATGTGTAACAGATTTTGGGGGTCAAAGTTAGAAAAAGTGTGTTTTTTTCCATTTTTTCCTCATATTTTGTATTTTTTTTATAGTAAATTATAAGATATGATGAAAATAATGGTATCTTTAGAAAGTCCATTTAATGGCGAGAAAAACGGTATATAATAAGTGTGAGTACAGTAAATGAGTAAGAGGAAAATTACAGCTAAACACAAACACTGCAGAAATTTAAAAATAGCCATTGTCATTAAGGGTAAGAAAATTGAAAAATGGTCCGGTCATTAAGGGGTTAAAACCTTTATTTTGTAAGCTGATCATTTGAAATAAAGTGATTTATTTCTGATATACTCTGCATATATTAAAGCACGGCTTTATGGTCCTTTTAACACATCACATTTAGCAGTAAATGTCTATCTGAGTGAGTGTGTGCTAGTGTGTTTCTTTTTGATTAAAGAGACCCAAGGGTTGATTACTCTTGCTGTGGCTATTACCAGTGTCTCTACCAACTGCTGGATTCTCAGCAGGTATTGTCTCTGACAGCCCATTTGCATTATTATTTATTCTGATTTGCATCATTATTCTAGAATGATCAAGACAGAATCAGTCGCCAATAAAGATAAAATCAAAGGAATATTTCAATGTTGAACAGGTTAAACCAATCTCAAAAAATACAAGATGTCAGTTGCTGCAATTAAAAAAAAGTCTCTTTATTTAGAAATATTTAAAATACAGAGGGAACATACCCTATTTTGATAATTGATAATTGAGATTTCTACCATCAAACCCTAGTATAGGGCTCTTAAGCAGGAGTGTCTGTATGTTGTTTTAGGACTATGAGTACGGCGCAAGCCGAAACATGTTAGTCTGTTCTTTTCAAATAGGGTATGTTCCCTCTGTATTTTAAATATTTCTAAATAAAGAGACTTTTTTTTAATTGCAGCAACTGACATCTTGTATTTTTTGAGCTTTAATTTTTGCCCAAGTCAGTTGCTGCTTTTCTACTAGCTGCACTGCAGTCCGGACTTGCTAATAACCCTCTCTCTGGATGATATCCTTTCAACTTTGGTTCCCGAGGATATATACGGCATCAGGATAAAAAAAAAAAAAAAAAAAAAAAAAAAAAAAAAAAAAAATTTGTGGAAGTACCTATTTTGGTGCGATTTAACAACAGAGGATTTTGCGGCAGAGAGGCTTGAAACAGCCCGTGGATTGATTGAAGTTCCAGCAAACTCCAAGCCCAGTTGCCCAGGGTGTACCATTAACAGACGGAATCCAGGAAGTGACGTCACGCCCCACGTGTGGCGATACGGAAGACGCTGAATCCGCATGGTGTGGACGGACGGGGGTCCGGAACAGCGCATAGCAAACCAGCAAGACGTAGGACGATCCAGGTCAGAGGTACCGGGGCACAGAAGGGAGCGGAGGTATATGTATTCATATATATATGTGTCTGCATGAACAGAGACACTGGTTTATTGATTGGGACTTTTCCATATCCGTTTAAAATCCTTCAAAATCCTTTACATTATTGCTTCAAGGATTACTAGCCACACATTGATACTCGGGAACAAGTCACATAAGGGTTATCTGAATAGCACAAAATATATATACATAAAAGGTCAAAAGAATAACGAAGGGGCTTGATAACCCACTGTTTATTGTCCATAGAGAGAGGGGAGCACAGCATACTTTGCTTATTATTACTGTCACTACTTAGAAACAGAAAATATAAAGGAACTATAGCTCAAAGCTTGTACGGACATTACTATATAGCAGTTATTTTGTTCTGTTGCAACAAACCATTCCTTTTTTTTCTTATTTGTATTTTTTGGGTGTTTGGGCAAAACCCCTGGTTTCTGTATTGCAACAATATGCAGCAAGATATGATTCAAGAGGGGTCAACTGTGATCACCTATTATTCACTAAAAGAAGTAAATGAGAGGGACTTTGACAATGTGGAAATAGAGCATATATTCTCACATGATCGAAAAAGTTTTGATTTGCCTATGCTATTTGATGAGATGGAGCGCCTTTTAATCAAGGAAAAGAAAATTAAATGGGATATTTGGACTTTAGAAAAGTATCTAGCCCTTAACATGATACCAAGGGGCCTGCGAATCAGCAAATTTCCAACTTTTGAAACTGATGACCAAGAGTTTATTGATATGTGGAACCTTATTCTAAGTGACTGTTCTGGCCGACTAATGAAACTACTGATAAGTCATAAAACTGAAATGTTAAATGCAATCAGGGTTGATATTTGTGATGTACAAACACTTTTAAACAATTTTTGTGCTAGTATTGATTTTCCCAAATTTGATGCTGTGTTACAAAAAACAATCAGAGAGGTTAAGGAGGAGATTGTTAGTATCAAACACAGCAAATTTTTAAGGGACAAATCAGATTATGATAACAACAAAATCTATATTTGGAACAGAGGCCAAAGATTCCAATATAGGAGGAATCAGAACAGGGGACATAGGAGAGGAAGAGGTAGGAGACAGAGAGGTAGGGGTAACAAAAATGTTACTTTTTCAGATAGTGAGGCAGAGTCTGGGGATGATGGTGCATATTCAGCTGAGGAAGAAACCCTCCAGGACACGGTAAAAAGGAATACTAATTATAACAGATTTTCTGGACGGGGGAACATACACACTAGAATGGATATGAGACAGGGTCCTAACAGGGTATATGCAGTCCAACACTCTGGTAAACCCAGCTTTCAACAACATAATACATACCAACAGAGAAAATATCAACCATCTGTAAACCCTGTTCCATCTTATGAACAACAATCTATGAATGTATCAACAAGTAGAGATGAAGAGTTTTCACAGATGGAACAGGTTTTTCACATGGGTCAGCGGTCCAGGGGAGGTGGGACAGCAATTACACTACCCGAACAAGGGAGGTACCCAGTAAGACAAACCAGGATGCCATCAAAATACAAACCGTCATAAATCTCTCTGATCACACCTTGACAAAAGAAGAGTACAGAGTGTTGAGTTTGGGCCTGGGCTTTGTGCCCACTGTAAGTTTTAATCTGTTCAATACAATGTTGGATCTTAACAAATTTGTGCGCAACCTAACACTCTGTAAACACTTCAGAAATAATGAATCAGAAATTTCTATAGAACAATCTCAGGGGCAAGTAAATTCTAATATCTACCAAGGGTTTCAATTCCAAGATACATGTGACCTCATAGCTCTGAGGGGGTTGGAACATGAGACAATAACTGATACCACTAATACACAAACTACATCGCATAAGAAATATAAAAATCCCTCTACTTTCTACCCCATCCAGAGCAGAGGAAACACTATAGAGACCTTTTATAGAAGAGTTGAGGCTGACTTGAGAAAACTGAATCATGAGAAAAAAACAGTTAAAAATAATCTAAGTGTACTTGAAAAACAAGCCGTGAGATCATTAAGTGACAATTTGAATATTGTCATAAAACAAGCGGACAAAGGGGGCTCTGTAGTTGTCATGAATAGGTCATACTATATAAGTGAGGCCTTGAGGCAACTAGAGGATGATAGCAGTTACATCAAACTGAGGGGAGACCCGACGAATGTGTTTCAAAGACAACTTATGCACCTTTTGGATAGTGCTGTGGAAGAGGGTTTTATTGACAATGACACCTGTCAATATTTATATGTCAAACACCCGGTAATTCCAATCTTCCACCACCTTCCTAAGGTGCATAAAACAATTGAAAACGTGCAGGGAAGACCGATAGTGAGTGGAATAGGATCTATGCTAGAGCATCTTTCAGAGTGGTTGGATGACTTGCTACAACCTTTGGTCATAGCTCTCCCTAGTTATATTAGGGACACAAAACACATTCTGAATCTTATTGATCAAATTCGATGGACACAGAATTCTATGTGGCTCACAGTGGATGTCACAGCATTGTATTCTTCAATCCCCCATCATTTAGGATTGAAGGCTATTGAATATTTTTTGATTCATGAGACAACCTACAGTGAGCCTTTTAGAGCTTTTGTGTTGGAGGTCACTGAATTTCTCCTCTCACACAATTATTTCCAATTTGAAGGTGATTACTATCTGCAGAAATGTGGGACTGCTATGGGCGCTAAGTTCGCCCCTACTTATGCCAACCTATATATGGGTTGGTGGGAGCGGTCCCACATTTATGCGGATAGTAACACCTTCTGTCCTGCCATTAGGATGTACTATCGTTTCATTGACGATTTGCTGTTTGTTTGGGACAGTGAGAGATACCCAGTAAATGAATTTGTTAAATATCTGGATCAGAATGATTTCAATCTGCGTTTCACACATGAAACAAACAAACAGAACATTCATTTTTTGGATGTGGAGCTTAGGGGATGGCAATCAGGTGACATTACATCTGAAGTATACAGGAAGCCCATTTCAGGGAACAGTATACTACATGCCCAAAGTTGCCATCCTCGTCAGGTTCCATACTCTGTGGCTAAGGGACAATTTATTCGTCTCAAAAGGAACTGTACAAAAGTAAATGACTATGAACGCCATGCAGAAGCATTACAGGATAGATTGAAAGAAAGGGGATATAGTACCAAGGTGCTTAAGAAAGCTAGAAACGAAGTAGACAAACTAACAAGAGATTCCCTTTTGGTGGACCGCACAAAACCTAGTGGTCATCAAGAACGCAAATTGACATTTGTTACAGATTATTCTGAACAATACCATACCATTTGCAATATAATCCGAGGACATTTTAAACTATTGGCAGCTGATGATTGCCTAGCTGATGCAGTAAGAAAAGGCTGCAGGTTTTCGTATCGACGCAATAAATCTGTGGGTAGCATCCTATCTCCCTCACAACTAAGAAAACCGGCCCCAGCGACACAATCTTCCTGGCTTAGACATAGGGGCACATATAGATGTGGGAACAATCAATGTAAAGCATGTGAACATGTCCACATAGGTTCATCATTTCAATCCTGCACTACAGGGGAAAGTTTTGAAGTAGTGGCCTGCGTGAACTGTAGATCCACCTACTGCATCTATCTCTTGTGGTGCACGGTTTGCAACCTTCAATACATAGGTTTAACAACGAGAGAGGTACGTTCACGAATACGTGAACATTTATCAACCATTAGAGTAGGTAAGAGCACCACCCCCGTAGTTAAACATTTTGTTAACACACACGATAAAGACTGCACAAGCCTCAGATGGATGGTAATTGAGAAAGTACAGGCCCGAGGGAGGGGTGGAGATAAATTCCAAATTCTATCCAGACAGGAGATGTACTGGATATTCAGACTTCAGACCAAGGTTCCTTTTGGTTTGAACTCTGAGTATGATTTTATCAATCATTGGAATTGACCACGTCATTCCCACCCCTCCATCGGGTCCCTTTGAAGGCTTCTTCTAAAGTCATGAAGCTGTGGAGCTTTCTAAAACCCTTGATATCCAGAGATCAATAAATAAATAACTGTCTCATGTAAGTTTCTAGTTATATATTGGTCAATAACACCTATGTGTGTGGATGACTAGTATATATATAGAAAGATCTTTTCATAACCTAGGTTATGGAGATTACACACTCAGAGTGTATACAAAAAGTATAAGTCACACGATATAAGTTACATCTATCTATTTTTTTCTTTTATTTATTTATTTTTTCCTTTTACTTAAATCCATTACAAGGCATAATTTACTATTAAGCTCCTATGGTTCTTAGTATAAAAACTAGGTATATCATTGTAGCCCCTTCAGAGATAAAATCTATATGAAAAGTTGTATGTAATTTGATATGAAATCCATATATAAAAAAGAATAGTCTTTCCTCTATCAAAAAGCCCACCACATAACAGTGTACTTAGTGCACTTACTGTCTTATATATGTTACTTAACTCCTTTTTTTCCCATTTAAAACTTTAAAATGTATAGTTTAAATTTTGAAATCTATGATGTGAATTTTACATTTTTTAGTTCAATCCATCTTTAACAAAAGAAATATGAGATTGAGGCATAAAGCAAATGTTAGACATGTGTGAATTTAGGGCACTGTATAATTATATACTCTAAATTGCATGAATTGATGTGTGTATACATTCTATCCCATTGCTAAAAAAGAGTACTATGTACTGCACCTTTAAAAACCCTAATTGATAATTGAGATTTCTACCAATCAAACCCTAGTATAGGGCTCTTAAGCAGGAGTGTCTGTATGTTGTTTTAGGACTATGAGTACGGCGCAAGCCGAAACATGTTAGTCTGTTCTTTTCAAATAGGGTATGTTCCCTCTGTATTTTAAATATTTCTAAATAAAGAGACTTTTTTTTAATTGCAGCAACTGACATCTTGTATTTTTTGAGCTTTAATTTTTGCCCAAGTCAGTTGCTGCTTTTCTACTAGCTGCACTGCAGTCCGGACTTGCTAATAACCCTCTCTCTGGATGATATCCTTTCAACTTTGGTTCCCGAGGATATATACGGCATCAGGATAAAAAAAATTTGTGGAAGTACCTATTTTGGTGCGATTTAACAACAGAGGATTTTGCGGCAGAGAGGCTTGAAACAGCCCGTGGATTGATTGAAGTTCCAGCAAACTCCAAGCCCAGTTGCCCAGGGTGTACCATTAACAGACGGAATCCAGGAAGTGACGTCACGCCCCACGTGTGGCGATACGGAAGACGCTGAATCCGCATGGTGTGGACGGACGGGGGTCCGGAACAGCGCATAGCAAACCAGCAAGACGTAGGACGATCCAGGTCAGAGGTACCGGGGCACAGAAGGGAGCGGAGGTATATGTATTCATATATATATGTGTCTGCATGAACAGAGACACTGGTTTATTGATTGGGACTTTTCCATATCCGTTTAAAATCCTTCAAAATCCTTTACATTATTGCTTCAAGGATTACTAGCCACACATTGATACTCGGGAACAAGTCACATAAGGGTTATCTGAATAGCACAAAATATATATACATAAAAGGTCAAAAGAATAACGAAGGGGCTTGATAACCCACTGTTTATTGTCCATAGAGAGAGGGGAGCACAGCATACTTTGCTTATTATTACTGTCACTACTTAGAAACAGAAAATATAAAGGAACTATAGCTCAAAGCTTGTACGGACATTACTATATAGCAGTTATTTTGTTCTGTTGCAACAAACCATTCCTTTTTTTTCCAGGTTAAACCAATCACCTAACTAAAAAAGTTCAAAAACAAAGTAATTATCAATTAGTATAGTTATATAATAAAAATACAAAGCAGCATTCTTATATTTGAATTACATTTTGACACAATTTGTCTTTATTTAAAGGGACATGTAAGGCAAAATTAAACTTTCGTGATTCTGATAAAGCATGCAGGTTTTTTTTAGTTTTTTTTTTATTGAGTTTCAAGGCATGGCATACATGACACATAAAACCAAGCATAATAATGATAACATATAAGCCTCATATGGTACAAATCCATAAACTTGAGCAGTAAAGAGCTAATTAAAGGGCTACTATAGAGCAACTATGAGAATATGAGTGCAATCTACTGTTGAGGTGATACAGTCCTCTAGTACGTTACCGACCCAACCGTACCTCTGTATATAGTAGTATGGCATTGGGTATACTAGGAACATAGCCTTAGAGATGTAATTTTTAACCACCCCCATAATAGAATTAGTATGGGCAGGGTGTCCTATCTCACCTCGGCCGCCGGCAGGACAGCACCCCAAACAATATACATAGTTAAGGAGGTCAATGTGGCCAGATTATATCCCAATATCATATTGGAGAGTTTCCGGTAGTAAATTGCCTATAGGTTACTGAATTCTATTAAAAGTTTCTAGCAACGTGACAGGGAGATAAAAAAAAGAAATAAAACAAAACGCTTCATACATCTATACTGGTAACACATTAGCCTGGATGAAATCCATTTTTTTTTTTTACTGCGTCATAGACAAAAAACTAGCATTCACAAGATACAGATCAGAGTAACATTAATGATAGTGCACAAACTACAAAAAAAAAAAAAAAAAAAACGTTTTATGTGCAGGGAATAAGAAAACTTAAGAATTACAACCAGCTTATGACAGGCTAGCCTGGGAAATGCACTTAGCTAGAGTCACACTTAGCCTATTCCGTGTTTCAGCGTGTTAGTCTCAGTGCAGGGAATCCTAGCTGGTAGGTATAGTCCATAGCACAATAGCGTGTCAGCTCTTTCGAGAATCTCAGATGGCCCCAGAATGGGCTGATCAATTGCCCCAAGTCCAGCAGGCGGCATTAACTGCTTTGATACGTGGAGGCTAACACATCGTTGGCTGATAATAGTGCTCCGGATCTCACTGCAAGCTGTTTCCGGCTTTGCGTCCGACTCGGCAGAGTCTAGAGTAGAGTAAGTCCCAGTATTGGTTGAGATGTCTGCTCTCTGGGCCATTGGTGATTCCAAGTGATTTTGCAGCACCTCTTCGCGTAAGAGGCAATCTTTAAGTTCAGGCACCTTCGGTTTAGTTAGGTGCACTGTTTGTTTACCCTTCTCTAAGGTGATTGAAATTTGGCCCTTAATCTGGTCTTGCAGCTCCTCACTCTGCGGTGTGCACTCGCTTACGGCACTCCATGCTGTAGAGAAAGTGGTCATTAGACTCTGGAAATGCTGGTTAATCATGTGCGTCATAGCGTTCACGAAAGCCCTGTCATAGTACTCCATTTTGTGGCTGTAAATAAAAGAGACCGCCAGTCTCCAGCTGGTGTAGGAGACGGCAGATTGAAAAATGTTCAGTTAAAGCACTCGTAGTGCTGCTTAACGACAGGGCCAAGGCGCCCTGCCGAGGGGTATGATGAAGTCCGGGTTCTTAAAACGGCTCCAGGCGCCGATGCCAGCAGCGATTCTTATGTTTCTAAGGACAGTAGTTACCACATCCAGATTACAAAAAATCTCTGTTCAATATTTATATGGATTGCTTTGCTGAAGGGTAGGATTTGAAGGTTCTTAGAGAAAGGCTGGAGCAGCATGCAGCAATGCGACCTAACATGTTCGCTGCCCGGAAGTTCCCCAAAGCATGCAGTTTTTAAAAAATAAAAATACAATTTACTTCCATTATCAAATAGTGCAGTCTTTTTTAAAGACATTTTCTGAGGCAGCTCCTACTGGGCACGTGCAAGAGTTCATAGTATATTAGTCTGTGATTGGCTGATGGCTGTCACATGACACAGGGAGCAGTGAAATTAAATGAATCTTTTGTCAGAAAAAAATATACTGCTCATTTGAAACTCAAAGTAAGTGTTATTGCATTGAAATTTTAATTATGCATTTATTGTTTATGTAGTTCTACAGCATTTAATGGCGCCTTAATAAATTACATAAAGCCAGATGAAGCACTATGCATAATCACTGAGTTCCCCATTCCTGTTTTTACTAATTTACACAATTGGGATTAATAAGAATAGCCTCAGTTTATACTATTCGCTGCAGGGTCACTATTCTGAATCTCTCTGGAAGAAGTGGGAACAAATAGCACAATTTTCAAAGATAAATTGCAGGAGAAGCTGACAAAATAAATAAGTATATTGCAAAGCTTCTTTACTAAGCATGAGAGAAACGTTACCGAAATTCTGAATCACTTGATAGAAGTTTAGCCTCCAGTATATATAAAAAGAGAACTAGAAAATATCACATGGACATTTCTATGTAAAAAAAAAAGAAGATATTTCCTCAGCAACCACAACTTTAAACATCCAATCGGGATGCTTATCCCAGGACCTGCAAGGTCGTGTGTATCTAACATGTACAAACACATTTTATTTCCATCCTTAGTTTCAGAAAGGTAACTATGAAATGTCACAAGATTATGGTGAAACCCTATAAGATCACATAAAAGCAAAGTGGAAACTCAGCACTGATGTTGTCAATTAGCTGTTTTTTTAGCCATGCAGACAACATTGAAAACAGTAGCTGAAGAATAACTGCTCACAGAGCACTTACATTGGCGAGCTGATTTTTTTTAGGTGTTTTTTTTAACTAAAATATGTTCATGTGATATTTTATAATCAGCTTTTATAGAGGTATTCTACATAATTTTAAAGTTATTTAGTTCATGAATGCTGCAGATTCTATTGGCACTTTACAAATAACTGAACATTAATTCTGACTAACATGTCCCTTTATGCATTTTAAACATACTTACATCTCAGTTCAAATGTCCCTTTAAATGTAAGCATCGAGTAAGCACTCTAGACTGAGCTAGATTCAATAAAGTAAACTGCTCGGCAAAGTCAGCTAACACTGCTCAGTAATCTGCATCCTCATCAGTCTAAATCTGAAAGAGTCCTGTATCTTCCTATGTATTTCACTACTTCAGAATTGCTGGCTAAGCATCATTTTAGGAGAGTATGCTAATTAATAAATCCACACAATAAACAATTTATCTCATTGGTGCATGAACTAAGAACCACTTGAAGTTGAATTGATGCAAATGATGATCATATGACATCCTTGTCTCCCAGATAATGAATGGTTTCTATTTTTTTTTTTATTTATATATATATATATAGGCTTACCAGAGGTCCCACTTTTACTGGGATTGTCCCGGTTTGGAGACGCTGTCCCAGTGTCCCACCCAGTTGTTCATTCTGTCCCAGTAGGGTTGCCACCTCCAGGTTTCAAATCATGTGTCTGGGTTTCAGACCACCTGAAACCCAGACACATTATTCAAAATGACTGGACTGTGGCTCTCCAGCATAGTTGGATGCTGGTACTTTGTTACATACAGCCCTGCTTAGCTTAACGTTCGTGTTAGGGTTGCCACCTTTTGCCCAAAAAATTCCTGGACACTTTTAAAGTGGGCGTGGAGAGGGTGTGGCTTGGGGGTGTGGTTGAGGGTGTGGCTTGTCACGGCCTCAAATTAATTATGAAATTAATTTTTATATATATATAATATATATATATATATTCTCTCTCTCTCTCTCTCTCTCTCTCTCTCTCTCTCTGTCTCTCTCTCTCTCTATATATATATATATATATAATAAATATATATATATATATACACACATATATAATATATATATTTATATATATATAGACATACATATATAATATATATACACACATATATAATATGTATACACACATATATAATATATATACACACATATATAATGTATATACACATATATATATATATATATATATATATATATATATATTAACATTCTAAGCCAAATAATGTTATTTTCTTTAATAAAAAAACAAAACAATGCATTTTATTTTTGATCTTATACTTCAGGCCTATAAACATAACTATTGTTTTTATTTTTGCCAATGGAACTTAGTAGTAGGTACAGGCTTTAGTTTTAGGAGCTATAGGTACAGTAGTAGGTACAGGCTTTAGTTTTAGGAGCTATAGGTACAGTAGTAGGTACAGGCTTTAGTTTTAGGAGCTATAGTTTTAGGAGCTCAGTTGTAGGAGCTATAGTTGCAAAATGTGTAATTCATGTATACTGCAAAGTTTACCAACATGTAATAATTTAACTAGTACACTTTTGTTTTTTTCAATACACTGTCCCTTTAAGCCTTCCTTTAACTTTCTTTTTCCTTTGCTAGTTCCCTTTCCAAACTCCTTTCTCACTCCCACTTGGGCCCTTTCCCTATGTCCCTCTTCCTCTCCCACATAAAAATACATAGTCAGCATCCAGCCTTCAGAGTAGCCCTGAAACCAAATTCGCTTTTGACACCTCCCCTCAGGTTATTCTTACCTTGGCTGCCAGTGCCATGATGTGTGCAGCATGCCCCAGGTGATGGTCGCTTCTGCTCTCAGAGACAGATAAACAGCACAGGGCTGCACACACACACACACCACTACCTCTTCCTGTCTCTGCCGTCTCGTCTGCCCCTCTCTATAGTATGGCAGCCCGCACCGCACCAGCAACGCCTGACCTCTCAGTCTGCCGCGCTCTCTGCTGGATCGTCATGTGATGTGACGAATTCCCTCCTCAACCTTCTTCCCCCTTCTACACCACCATCCTCCAGACAGTGACACTGACAGACCAGACTCCACCTACCCAGTATTGTTGTAACCGTTACCTTGGGCTAAGAGCTCCCCTGGCCAGCTATTTTTTTTTAAAATCTTTGCTCACTGCTGCACCAGGGGAGCTCTTAACCCGGGACATTTCAGTGTAGTTCCGGGACATGGGACATGCAGGGTCAGACCGGGACTGTCCCGGTGATACCGGGGCAGGTGGCAACCCTAGTTCGTGTCCTTCAAAGTTTACATTTAGTAACACAGGCTGAGTGAGCAGCATAGGTTTTTTTTATTTTGTAGTACTACTTGGTTTATTTTTCTAAAAAGAATTTAACACCCCCCCCCCCCCCGACCCCTGGTGACATTACCGGTAATACACCTTTAGGGGAATCATATGGGTATGACCAGGAATTACAGACAGGAAGGATTTTTGGCCTGGATCTTGCTTTACTTCATGCAGGATAGCATTTTGGCTATAATCTTCCTGCATTATGGTATAGAGTAGCCTCTTAAAAAGCTTTAGCAGGTATGTGTTTCTTTTTTACTTTCATTTTACTTTCATTCAGTATTGACAACGTAATGGTGCCTTTTTCACTAGGGGTGGTGTTATGGTCTATTTAAACTGTGTGATTCACTTGTTTGACTGAGGAAGGGTAGAGTATCCACGAAACATTACACACATAAAAGCTACTACTTTAAAAGGACCGGTAATTGCCACGCCCCCTTGACCACGCTCCTGACCACACCCCCACTGGCACCGCACCAGGTGGTCCCAGTTTCACCTCTAAAAATTATGGTAAGCCTATATATATATATATATATATATATATATATATATATATATATATATATATATATATATATATATATATATATATATATATATACAATTGAGAAAATTCAAGACACATACCTTGTAGATGTTATTTGAATATATATACTGCTCTGGTACAGCCAATTCCATTGTAGTAACAGAAAATACCGCTTTTTTTTTTTTTTTTAAAACCATAATATAATTTATTCTTGACCTAATGACAATTATATTACAGAATATTAGAATGTGACAGAAAATATTATTATGCTTAAAAATGCTGCTTAGGAAACTGCCAGCCTAACAGTTGTGTATATTAAACTCCAAATACTTGAAATTAATCATAAATGTCAAAGCTTGATAAATTATACTTAATTACCATTGTTACATAATTGTCATGAAATTCTTAACCATTGCTAACAAGGAATTTAATAGTTTGCCCTAGTTGGTAAAATTCAATGCATTCCCTTCAATAAAAGGTTAATGAAACCTGTATACATGGATAATTGATCTTGCTTAATAAATCAATATGAAACATAATACAGAAAGCATTTTTTCTCAATGATTTCCTGTAAGACACGTATTTCTCTCCTTCCTTGAGTAATTAAGCTTATTTCCACTTCCCATTGATGAATTTATAGATTTACTGTTGACTTGTGCATATTTATTTGTTTCAGGACCCCCAAATCTCAGTAACTGTCATCCCTTGATTATGACAACTCATTCTTGAAGACGGGCATTGTCTAACTGTGGATAATGGTCCATTTGCTTAAAAACAATCAGCTGATTTGTTTTCTTTGATAATAAGAATTTACTGCTTGTAAAATCTCTTGCTGAGAGTAACCAATATTAAAAAATGCACTAACTACAGTGTACTTTTATCCACCTGCAAGCATTAATAATGTAATACATAAACCATTATCCTTAGTAGAGAGGCGTTTTGATTTTTGCTTCAAATTTAGAAGAGAATAATAAACGCATTATTTTGCATATGACTATTCATATGTAAGAGGAATTTTGATCAGCCCATTTTAAGAATGGCAAAAATATTCCAGCACTTCCAAACTGCATTCTGCTAGCTGTTACTGAAAGCTAAAGTGTGACAGATGCCTTCGCAGTAATTGGCAATCAGCCTTTGCACAGCAGCTGAAAACACAATATATCACTTTGATCTCTATGGGTATGAAAGTATTCACTATCCTTAAATCTGCATGAAGAAAAAAGAAAATGCATTTTTTAAGCAACTGCTTTCATGTCAGTAAAATATTATAAAATGCACACTGTTCGTGGCTTCATCTTTGCAAAAATGATTGACTCGGGTAAATACAGGTTCTGCTCTAACTTCCTTCAGAAAAGTAGGCACCACAGTTATATAGATCATATTAACATATTTCAGCTCATATATATATATATATATATATATATATATATATATATATGTATATATGTATATGTTTGTGTGTATATATATATATGTGTGTGTGTGAGTGTATATATATATATATGTGTGTGTATGTGTGTGTGTATACAAGTACAGGTAGCCCTCAGTTTACGCCGGGGTTAGGTTCCAGAAGGAATGGTTGTAAATCGAAACTGTTGTAAATTAAAACCCAGTTTATAATGTAAGTCAATGGGAAGTCCCCTCTCACAATTGGCATCAGTAACACCTAATACATTATTTTTAAAGCTTTGAAATGAACACTTACTGCTAGATTACGAGTCTTGCGTTAGCCTTAAAAAGCAGTGTTGAGAGGACCAAATGCTGCTTTTTAATGCCCGCTGGTATTACGAGTCTGGCAGGTACAGGTGTACCGCCCATTTTTGTTCCGCGACTCGAGCTTACCGCAAATCCCCTTACGTAAATTGCGTATCCTATATTTTTAATGGGACTTGCCTAACGCTGGTATTACGAGTCTTGGAAAAAGTGAGTGGTAGACCCTCTCCTGTCAAGACTCCTCCTGCATTTAAAAGTCAGTAGTTAAGAGTTTTATGGGCTAACACCGTAACATAAAACTCTTAACTAAAGTGCTACAAAGTACACTAACACCCATAAACTACCTATTAACCCCTAAACCGAGGCCCCCCCACATCAGAAACACTTTAATAAAGTTTTTAACCCCTAATCTGCCGACCGGACATCCCCGTCACTTTAATAAATATATTAACCCCTAAACCGCCGCCCTCCCGCCTCGCAAACACTAGTTACATTTTATTAACCCCTAATCTGCCGTCCCTAACATCGCCAACACCTACCTACATTTATTAACCCCTAATCTGCCGCCCCCAACGTCGCCGCAACTATATTAAATTTATTAGCCCCTAAGCCTAAGTCTAGCCCTAACCCTAACACCCCCTTACTTAATATAATTTAAATAAAATGAAATAAAATTACTACAATTAAATAAATTAATCCTATTTAAAACTAAATACTTACCTATAAAATAAACCCTAAGCTAGCTACAATATGTTAAAGGGACACTCAAGTCAAAATTAAACTTCATCATTCAGATAGAGCAGCAATTTTAAACAACTTTCCAATTAACTTCCATTAACAAAATGTGCACAGTCTTTTTATATTTACATTTTTTAACTCACCAACTCCTACTGAGCATGTGCAAGAATTTACAGCATATACATATATGCATTTGTGATTGGCTGATGGCTGTCACATGATACAGGGGGAGTGGAAATAGACATAACTTTGCAATTTATTTAACAAAAATCTACTTTTCATTTGAAGTTCAGACTAAGTACTATTGCATTGTCTTCTTATCATGCATTTGTTGATTATGCAAATCTACAGTGTTTACTGGTCCTTTAACTACTAATAGTTACATTTGTATCTAGCTTAGGGTTTATATTTATTTTACAGGCAACTTTGTATTTATTTATTTTTTTTTTTTGACTTTTCAAATTCTTTATTGAAAATTACACATAATACATAAAATATAAGAAAAATGACAATTACAACGGCAACCAAAGAGTCAAAGATCATGTATGTCCAGCAAGAACAAATACCAGTTAGAATATACATATTCTAAAATAAACAGCAGAGGTGGTAAAAGTACCCAATATGAAGGACTTAGTAACATGAGACAGAAGAGGGACATATCGTCCCCAAATAAACTTAGAGTGAGGGTAAATAAAAGAATAGGAAGGGTGGGGGGGAGAGTGGATGAGAATAAGGGGGGTAAAGCAACATCCAGTCAGGAAATGGATAGGTAGAATTAGGGGAATTAATCAGTCAGTAGTCAGGAGGTTCGGTTTCCAGGTCGTGTCAAAATGAAGCTGCCAGTCTGCCCAAATCAATTAAAAAAGGTCAGAAGTGCCTAGTTTGTAATAGATGTCTTTCTCCATTGTATACAGGTAGGCCATTGTGGAGCAGATTTTAGACCAATTTGGGGGGCACTCGCTCTTCCAAGCGCATGCAATGGTGTGCTTAGTAGCCATAAAAAGATATATGCATAAATAAGAATGGTGTTCAGGGAGGGGGTGCAGGCCTAAGTGTAGGAGAGCTACTGCAGGTGATTTATGAAGAGAGATGCCCAGTTTGAAAAGCACACAAAAGCACGTGTTCCATAGGGGACAGAGCTTAGGGCAGTCCCACCATATATGCATGACGTTACCCTTCTGGCCACAGTTTCTCCAACAGTCAGGTGATACATTTGGGAATATTTTTGAGAGTCTGGAAGGGATGTAGTACCAATGTACTAACAATTTGTAATATGTTTCAAACAGGGTAGTGCAATGAATAGTTTTACGGGTAAGTTCAAAGGTGTGTCCCCAAGTCTCCATTGATGTGGTCATCCCCAAAAGGGCCTCCCACTTCAATAGGTGGGCTGGAGGGTCTGGAGATGAGGTTGAACCCAGAAGAGTATAGTGAAATGATAAGGGGCCACAAAGTCTATTTCCAAGATTCCACACGGAGTCCCAGGTGGTCAGTGGGTGGGCTAGAGTAGGATTGAAGCCCCAACTTAATAAGAAGCTTTTGACTCTGCAGTATTCAAATGAGAAATACCGAAGTGGCTCAAGAGTTGTAACACATCAACGCGTTTCTCCCTATACAGGGCTTTTTCAAGATCTTGAAAAAGCCCTGTATAGGGAGAAACGCGTTGATGTGTTACAACTCTTGAGACTGTCACAACTCTTGAGACTGTTTTCTATTTTGAAGCTGAAACTATAAGTTTGGACTCAATCAATATTAGGATTAGCTACCTTGTGTATGAGCTATTCTCTGAAGCCTGAAAAGTCTACTGAAAGGAAACTGACAATACTAAGGTCAGCAAGGTCTAATAGGTAGCCCAGGACAGATTGTTTCATCGCATAGCGATACCACAGATTCCTTGCATCTGGAGATTGTGAGCTACCTCCTTCTACACACCATCCTCTTTGAAGTATCCTGCGTGCCGACAGGCACTTAAGAGCAGACACTTTGCTGTTGGAGATTCATTTCTAAATTTGGAGCCGCTACGCCAAAAGACCAATCAGGCGGTGGATCCAGGACAGTGCCCATAAAGGTGACGTCATCCCGCTACGGCGGTAACTTCATTTGCAGAGACCGATAAGTACACACAGGCTGGAGGTAAGCTTGCGGTGCCTGCAATCCTATACCTAGTTTCAACTTTGGAACTTTTACCTCGGATGTTTATCTCGGACTGTGTCAAGTCCCAGTTTGCTCGATTTGCAAGGCCTGTTTCAATTTGTAATTTATGTTTTTTATTGGTGGCAACCTATATTTAGTTAACGGAGACGTCCGTTTTTTACTGTGTAAATCCGTTTTTACTGTGTAAATCTTTTAATATAATATATATGTTATTAAATTTGGCATAGCCATATTTATTCACTGTTTACTGGTTATCCTTATATTGCTCACTGGTCATCCTATTATTCTTAACCACATGCACACATTGATTTACGATATCCTCCCATATATATGATTATATACTTGACATATAGAAACAATTAGTTTGTTAAGTTTTCTATCACTAAATTCACTTCACTTTAGTCATTGTACTACCACATATAATTTGATTCACCTTTAGCTATAGCGCTCCTGCTTCTATCTTACGTGATCTCAATTCTATTGGCTGATTGCATCAGCCAATAGGATTTTTCCTACCTTAATTCCGATTGGCTGATAGAATCCTATCAGCCAATTGGAATTCAAGGGACGCCATCTTGGATGACGTCATTTAAAGGAACCTTCATTCGTCGGGAGTCATCGGAAGAAGAGGATGCTCCGCGTTGGCTGGCTTCAAGATGGACCCGCTCCGCTCCGGATGGATGAAGATAAAAGGTGCCGTCTGGATGAATCCCGGATCGGATGAAGACTTCTGCCCCTCTGGAGGACCACTTGTGCCCGGCTGGGTGAAGACAGCTCAAGGTAGGGTGATCTTCAAGGGGGTAGTGTTAGGTTTTATTAAGGGGGGATTGGGTGGGTTTTAGAGTAGGGTTGGGTGTGTGGGTGGTGGGTTTTAATGTGGGGGGTATTGTATTTTTTTTTTACAGGTAAAAGAGCTGATTACTTTGGGGCAATGCCCCGCAAAAAGCCCTTTTAAGGACTATTTGTAATTTAGTATAGGGTAGGGAATTTTATTATTAGATAGCTCAGCATGCTAAGGCACTGTGGCTGAGCTCTGTAGCAACCCAAGGGTTTCATCCTTTCCGAAGTCAATAAAATGAGCAGCGTCTTGAGACCCTTACGGGTGATTAGCCACGCTTTACAAGTACCCAATACAGAGTAGGTGTAATTATTTTTTCATTTTCTGTAATTAAGTGGGGGGGGGTTTTGTACTTTAGTTTATTTAATTTAATTGTATTTAATTGTAGTTAGTTTAGGTAATTAATTTAATTATAGTGTAGTGTTAGGTGTAATTGTAACTTAGGTTAGGATTTATTTTACAGGTAAATTTGTACTTATTTTAACTAGGTAGTTTTTTAAATAGTTACTAACTATTTAATAACTATTGTACCTAGTTAAAATAAATATAAAGTTGCCTGTAAAATAAAAATAAACCCTAAGATAGATACAAATGTAACTATTAGTTATATTGTAGCTAGCTTATGGTTTATTTTATAGGTAAGTATTTAGTTTTAATTAGGATTAATTTATTTAATTGTAGTAATTTAATTTTGTTGTATTTAAATTATATTTAAGTTAGGGGGGTGTTAGACAGGTTTAGACTTAGGTTTAGGGGTTAATAAATTTAATATAGTAGCGGCGACGATGGGGGCAGCAGATTAGGGGTTAATAACTATAAAGTAGATGTTGGCGATGTTAGGGGGAGCAGATTAGGGGTTCATAGGGATAATGTAGGTGGCTGCGGTGTCCGGAGCGGCAGATTAGGGGTTAATAATAAAATGTAGGTTGCGGCGATGTTGGGGGTGGCAGATTAGGGTTAATAAGTGTAAGATTAGGGGTGTTTAGACTCGGGGTTCATGTTAGGGTGTTAGGTGTAGACATTAATTTTATTTCCCCATAGGAATCAATGGGGCTGCGTTAGAAGCTGAACGCTGCTTTTTTGCAGGTGTTGTTTTTTTTTCCAGCTGAATCTGCCCCATAAATTCCTATGGGGAAATTATGCACAAGCACGTTTTGGCAGCTCACCGTTACCGTAAGCAACGCTGGTATTGAGGTTAGATGTGGAGCTAAATTTTACTCTACGTTCACCTTTTTGCGGCTAACACGTACCCGTAATACCAGCGTTGTCTTAAGGGAGCATTGAAAAAAAAATGCTTGTTAGCAACGCACCCCTGTAACCGCAAAACTCGGAATCTCTGTGTTTAAATGCTAAACAGCATTATAAACCTAATAAAATAATCACACAACACAAAATATATAATTAAACTAAGTTAAATTAACAAAAACATTTGCTAAACAGCATTATAAACCTAATAAAATAATCACACAATACAGACTTTACTTGCATTTTTTTGCAAACAGTTCTTTGTATGCATTCCAATCTGGACTGATTTATAGACAGGAAGATCTTGTTCCTTTGCAAGCTGCTCGATAGCTCAGGTCTGGTTAAACTGATTAATTTCAGCTTGCTTGGCTTTGCTGCAACACAAGCGGACAGCTCCACCTACTGGCTATTTTAATCAATGCACTGCTTCTCAATGCTTTTCAATAGCAGTCACATGACTGAAAAAAAAGTTGTTATTCTGAAACGGTGCAAATTGAACCATTGTAAACCGAGGGCCACCTGAATATATATATACATATGTGTGTGTGTATATATATATATATATATATATATATATATATATATATATATCACTCACCGCTTAGCCCATCCTGAGGATTATCTACCTTTCCCGTGGCCGGTCACACACTCGATTCCTGTTAGACTTGGAGGATCCTCCCCCCGAGACGCAGGCGTACTGACGTCATTGTGACGAAGCGGCAGCCAGTGGAGAAGACCCTGGGGCCATACCTGACGACTGCACACTGGTGAGGGATATACTTGGAACTCTACTAGGCATATGGTGAGTGAGGGATTACCCTATAGACATAGCGAACTGTGCATATAAAACGTATACTTGCTGGCAGAGATTGCCGAAAATTTGACCACCTACTGTTTCCACCGTTATATGAACAGAACTAACATTATTGGATTTGCAAGCTCCTTTTGACCTGGACTTCCTATATTTAAGTTTTCCGCTACTCAGCTGGACATTACTATACCGCTTGCTCATATACCTATATACCCACAATCCTGGACATTCTGTTACATTGGGACTATTGTCATTTATGTGGGTCCTCACTAACCTATAACTGTTATACTACTTTAGCATTTAACTCTAGCACTTTTTCAGTGTCAAACCCCTTTTCTCTTTTGTACTGAATCTTAGATTCTTACTCTGGACATCTGAATGTGCTTTTTGTTGTGTCAGTGTGCTGTATAACCTAATATTGCTACATTGTAGTACATATACTTGTTTATTTCCCACTTGTAGGCTTGTATATTATACTAAACCAAGAATCACTAAGCTATTAGGCTAATATTGATTTATTTAAATATACTCAACTATTTAGTTATATACTAATACTGATTTTATTAGCTTCATAGACCTAGTACAAATAAACCTCTGGGTTTTTTACATTATGGCTACTGAAAATATACCCACAGGGGTTATAGACCTGATAATGGTTAATGCCTTAAAGGGACATACTCAGATTTCTGATTCCATTTGTGAGGAAGATGTATCTATGGTGTTCTCATTTTTAGAGAACCGGAGATTTAGAGAGACCAATTTGTGGTGGGATATTGAATTCCTTGAATTATATATTTCTGAAAATAAAGTACCAAGGGGATTAAGAATGAAAAAATTCCCCACTTTTGCATTAACTATACCAGAGTTTATGGAAGAATGGAATACCAATCTAACCAATTGTTCCATTATATGTATGAAACAATTGGTTAAATACAAGAAAGATGAGAGAAATACTATATTACTAGAGATAGACAGACTTTTAGGTTTACTGAAACCTTATGACAAGACTAAACAATATGGTGACTACCAACTACAATTAGATGAAACACTAAACAAACTTGACTCTGAATTATCAGATAGAAAAGTTAAGAAATATCAGAGGGATGTTAAAGACTACGAGCTAGATATAGTGTATTCATGGCAGAAAAGTATTAGAAGGACCAACCAACAGACTAAAGATAATACTAATTCAGACACTAAGACAGATAAGAAAAATAAAAATAAGAATAAAAAACATAAGAGACACCAAAGACAACAATCTAACGGCTAGATTTGGAGTTTGGCGGTAAAAGGGCTGTTAACGCTCCGCGGGTTTTTTTCTGGCCGCACCATAAATTTAACTCTGGTATCGAGAGTTTAATCAAATGCTGCGTTAGGCTCCAAAAAAGGAGCGTAGAGCATTTTTACCGCAAATACAACTCTCGATACCAGAGTTGCTTACGGACGCGGCCGGCCTCAAAAACGTGCTCGTGCACGATTCTCCCATAGGAAACAATGGGGCTGTTTGAGCTGAAAAAAAACCTAACACCTGCAAAAAAGCAGCGTTCAGCTCCTAACGCAGCCCCATTGTTTCCTATGGGGAAACACTTCCTACGTCTGCACCTAACACTCTAACATGTACCCCGAGTCTAAACACCCCTAGCCTTACACTTATTAACCCCTAATCTGCCGCCCCCCGCTATCGCTGACCCCTGCATTACACTTTTAACCCCTAATCTGCTGCTCCGTAAACCGCCGCCACCTACGTTATCCCTATGTACCCCTAATCTGCTGCCCTAACATCGCCGACCCCTATGTTATATTTATTAACCCCTAATCTGCCCCCCACAACGTCGCCGACACCTACCTACACTTATTAACCCCTAATCTGCCGAGCGGACCTGAGCGCTACTATAATAAAGTTATTAACCCCTAATCCGCCTCACTAACCCTATCATAAATAGTATTAACCCCTAATCTGCCCTCCCTAACATCGCCGACACCTACCTTCAATTATTAACCCCTAATCTGCCGACCGGAGCTCACCGCTATTCTAATAAATGTATTAACCCCTAAAGCTAAGTCTAACCCTAACACTAACACCCCCCTAAGTTAAATATAATTTTTATCTAACGAAATAAATTAACTCTTATTAAATAAATGATTCCTATTTAAAGCTAAATACTTACCTGTAAAATAAATCCTAATATAGCTACAATATAAATTACATTTATATTATAGCTATTTTAGGATTAATATTTATTTTACAGGTAACTTTGTATTTATTTTAACCAGGTACAATAGCTATTAAATAGTTAAGAACTATTTAATAGTTACCTAGTTAAAATAATTACAAATTTACCTGTAAAATAAATCCTAACCTAAGTTATAATTAAACCTAACACTACCCTATCAATAAAATAATTAAATAAACTACCTACAATTACCTACAATTAACCTAACACTACACTATCAATAAATTAATTAAACACAATTGCTACAAATAAATACAATTAAATAAACTATCTAAAGTACAAAAAATAAAAAAGAACTAAGTTACAGAAAATAAAAAAATATTTACAAACATAAGAAAAATATTACAACAATTTTAAACTAATTACACCTACTCTAAGCCCCCTAATAAAATAACAAAGCCCCCCAAAATAAAAAATTCCCTACCCTATTCTAAAATACAAAAATTACAAGCTCTTTTACCTTACCAGCCCTGAACAGGGCCCTTTGCGGGGCATGCCCCAAGAATTTCAGCTCTTTTGCCTGTAAAAAAAAACATACAATACCCCCCCCCCAACATTACAACCCACCACCCACATACCCCTAATCTAACCCAAACCCCCCTTAAATAAACCTAACACTAAGCCCCTGATGATCTTCCTACCTTGTCTTCACCATGCCAGGTTCACCGATCCGTCCTGGCTCCAAGATCTTCATCCAACCCAAGCGGGGGTTGGCGATCCATAATCCGGTGCTCCAAAGTCTTCCTCCTATCCGGCAAGAAGAGGACATCCGGACCGGCAAACATCTTCTCCAAGCGGCATCTTCTATGTTCTTCCATCCGATGACGACCAGCTCCATCTTGAAGACCTCCAGCGCGGATCCATCCTCTTCTTCCGACGACTAGACGACGAATGACGGTTCCTTTAAGGGACGTCATCCAAGATGGCGTCCCTCGAATTCCGATTGGCTGATAGGATTCTATCAGCCAATCGGAATTAAGGTAGGAATTTTCTGATTGGCTGATGGAATCAGCCAATCAGAATCAAGTTCAATCCGATTGGCTGATCCAATCAGCCAATCAGATTGAGCTCGCATTGTATTGGCTGATCGGAACAGCCAATAGAATGCGAGCTCAATCTGATTGGCTGATTGGATCAGCCAATCGGATTGAACTTGATTCTGATTGGCTGATTCCATCAGCCAATCAGAAAATTCCTACCTTAATTCCGATTGGCTGATAGAATCCTATCAGCCAATCGGAATTCGAGGGACGCCATCTTGGATGACGTCCCTTAAAGGAACCGTCATTCGTCGTCTAGTCGTCGGAAGAAGAGGATGGATCCGCGCTGGAGGTCTTCAAGATGGAGCCGGTCGTCATCGGATGGAAGAACATAGAAGATGCCGCTTGGAGAAGATGTTTGCCGGTCCGGATGTCCTCTTCTTGCCGGATAGGAGGAAGACTTTGGAGCACCGGATTATGGATCGCCAACCCCCGCTTGGGTTGGATGAAGATCTTGGAGCCAGGACGGATCGGTGAACCTGGCATGGTGAAGACAAGGTAGGAAGATCATCAGGGGCTTAGTGTTAGGTTTATTTAAGGGGGGTTTGGGTTAGATTAGGGGTATGTGGGTGGTGGGTTGTAATGTTGGGGGGGGGGTATTGTATGTTTTCTTTTACAGGCAAAAGAGCTGAACTTCTTGGGGCATGCCCCGCAAAGGGCCCTGTTCAGGGCTGGTAAGGTAAAAGAGCTTGTAACTTTTTAAATTTAGAATAGGGTAGGGAATTTTTTATTTTGGGGGTCTTTGTTATTTTATTAGGGGGCTTAGAGTAGGTGTAATTAGTTTAAAATTGTTGTAATATTTTTCTTATGTTTGTAAATATTTTTTTATTTTCTGTAACTTAGTTCTTTTTTATTTTTTGTACTTTAGATAGTTTATTTAATTATATTTATTTGTAGCAATTGTGTTTAATTAATTTATTGATAGTGTAGTGTTAGGTTAATTGTAGGTAATTGTAGGTAGTTTATTTAATTATTTTATTGATAGGGTAGTGTTAGGTTTAATTATATCTTAGGTTAGGATTTATTTTACAGGTAAATTTGTAATTATTTTAACTAGGTAACTATTAAATAGTTCTTAACTATTTAATAGCTATTGTACCTGGTTAAAATAAATACAAAGTTACCTGTAAAATAAATATTAATCCTAAAATAGCTATAATATAAATATAATTTATATTGTAGCTATATTAGGATTTATTTTACAGGTAAGTATTTAGCTTTAAATAGGAATCATTTATTTAATAAGAGTTAATTTATTTAGTTAGATAAAAATTATATTTAACTTAGGGGGGTGTTAGTGTTAGGGTTAGACTTAGCTTTAGGGGTTAATACATTTATTAGAATAGCGGTGAGCTCCGGTCGGCAGATTAGGGGTTAATAATTGAAGGTAGGTGTCGGCGATGTTAGGGAGGGCAGATTAGGGGTTAATACTATTTATGATAGGGTTAGTGAGGCGGATTAGGGGTTAATAACTTTATTATAGTAGCGCTCAGGTCCGCTCGGCAGATTAGGGGTTAATAAGTGTAGGTAGGTGTCGGCGACGTTGTGGGGGGCAGATTAGGGGTTAATAAATATAACATAGGGGTCGGCGATGTTAGGGGCAGAAGATTAGGGGTACATAGGGATAACGTAGGTGGCGGCGATTTGCGGTCGGAAGATTAGGGGTTAATTATTTTAAGTAGCTTGCGGCGACGTTGTGTGGGGCAAGTTAGGGGTTAATAAATATAATATAGGGGTCGGCGGGGTTAGGGGCAGCAGATTAGGGGTACATAAGTATAACGTAGGTGGCGGTCGGCAGATTAGGGGTTAAAAATTTTAATTGAGTGGCGGCGATGTGGGGGGACCTCGGTTTAGGGGTACATAGGTAGTTTATGGGTGTTAGTGTAGTTTAGGGTACAGTAGTTAAGAGCTTTATGAACCGGCGTTAGCCAGAAAGCTCTTAACTCCTGCTTTTTTCAGGCGGCTGGAATCTTGTCGTTAGAGCTCTAACGCTCACTGCAGAAACGACTCTAAATACCAGCGTTAGAAAGATCCCATTGAAAAGATAGGCTACGCAAATGGCGTAGGGGGATCTGCGGTATGGAAAAGTCGCGGCTGTAAAGTGAGCGTTAGACCCTTTAATCACTGACTCCAAATACCAGCGGGCGGCCAAAACCAGCGTTAGGAGCCTCTAACGCTGGTTTTGACGGCTACCGCCGAACTCTAAATCTAGGCCTAAGAAAGTTACTTTCTCTAGTATAGATACTGACCATCAAGACGCAGATCCTACTACATCAGTAGAGAGTGACCATGTTGAAGATATGCCAGGTCCAAGTCATAGTACTGTACCAGTAAGACAGGATCTAAAATCACTTGTCCAATCACCACAACAGACTAGCACCCCAAAAAAGGGAGAGGGCTGCTTCAGGTACCCCAGCAGAATACGGAAGAACCACAACAAATAGGGGCAGTCATTAACCTCTCTAAATATAAATTGACTACTGCACAGTTATCACTTTTAAATAAAGGTTTAAGTTTTTCACCAGTCACAAATTTTGATTTATTTCACACAATTTTAGATGTTAATAATTATATACGCAAAATTGTTTTAAAAAAACACTTCTTTACTATAGATATTGAATCTAATACTCAAACACCTATAGCACAATTATCTTCACCTACTCCATCAGTTGGATTACACTATGCAGAATTAAAAGATTTAACACATCTTATCACTCTATCAGCACAATCTAACACACACCAACAAACCACACCTGATGTCAAATTTAACTTTAAGGACAAATCGTATTTCTATCCTATACATAGTCGTGATATTAATATTGACATGTATCAAAGAGCCATTGAAAGGGATCTCATATCTCTTAACAAACAAATACAGACTGAGACGCATACAACAAGGGACAATCTTTCTAAATTAGAAAGGAAAGCACTATACTCTCTCAAAAATAATAGAGACATCATAGTCACTCAAGCGGACAAAGGTGGGGCTGTTGTAATTCTTGACAAAGAACAGTACCACAATGAGGTTATGTCCCAACTTAATAATGATAGCTTATATACTAAGCTTTCTTACACCCCAACTTTGTCCTATAGACAGATCATGATGTCCCTATTAGATACAGCTATAGAAAATAACTTCATGGATAAGGAACTAGTGGATTACCTTCTAATTGAAGATCCAAAAATACCATACTTTAGAATCACACCCAAGATTCATAAGACCACTAAAAATCCACCAGGAAGGCCCATAGTGGCTAGCAATGGCTCTTTGTGTGAAAGATTAAGTGAATGGCTTGATCACATACTCCAACCCGTAGTACTTGCACTTCCAGGCTATATCAGAGACAGCTCACACTTGATACAACACCTTAGTGATATAACCTGGAAAGAACAATACTGTTGGCTTACAATAGATGTCATAGCTTTATATTCCAACATACCCCATAATCTAGGTCTTGAATCCTTGTCCAATATGCTATACAGATACACAGATTATGACTGTAACTTTATAACATTTATAGTCACGATTGCAGAATTTCTTCTGTCCCATAATTATTTTGTCTATAGAGGTGAATATTACTTACAAAAAAGTGGGACAGCCATGGGGGCAAAATTTGCCCCCGCATTCGCCAATATCTACATGGGCTGGCTTGAATTCTGCTTAATTTTCTCTGACCAGTGTCCCTTTGCAAACAATATAATTATGTACGGTAGGTTTATTGATGACCTCATTATAATATGGAATAATGAAGGGAATAACACCATTGATAATTTTACAGCATACATTAATTCAAATAAGTTTAACCTAAAATTTACCAGCATAAGTAATAAAAAAGAAATAGATTACTTGGACGTTCATCTCAACATTGACACAGATTATCAAATACTGACCTCAATATATAGGAAACCTTTAGCTAAAAATACAATATTACATGCAAACTCTTGCCATATACCACATGTAAAGAAAGGAATTCCTAAGGGTCAATACTTGAGAATACGTAGAAATTGCTCTAATATGACCATGTATCTTAAACAGGCTACTGATCTGACCGAAAGACTAACATCTAGAGGTTACAATAGAAATAGCCTTCTACAGACACAGCACCAAGTCTCTAAAATTGATAGGACATCACTCTTTCAGCGTAGAAAGGATACTAGAACCAGAATGCAAGATGATAATATACTGTTTATTACCAGGTTCAGTTCTCAATATAATAAGATATGTGACATTATATCTAAGAATCTGCCTGTACTACATGTTGATGATCATCTCAAAGTTATTACTGACAGGAAAAAGTTGAAATTTGTAGCGAGAAGGGCCCAAAGCCTAGGTGATATCACTAAAAGTGATTTGTCAGACAAAGAAAAACAGATCTCTAAATCTAAGTGGCTTAACCCAACTAATGGCTTTTATAAATGTGGCCATGTCCCTTGCAAAAGTTGTAACTTTACCCAAAAAGAGAAGTCCTTTTGCTCAACCAATACAGGTAAACAATATGATATAAGGAGTAGGATAGACTGTACTACAAAATTTGTCATATACCTGATTACTTGTCAATTCTGTCAGTTACAATATATTGGGATCACGACCAGAACTTTGAAAGAAAGAATTAGGCAACACTTACTATCTTTGGATGAAAAAGAAGCCAAAACACCTGTTGCCAAACATTTTAGAATACATGGCAAAGGTACCAAACATTTCTCATTTATTGGTATAGACAGTATACAAAAAACAGCTAGAGGAGGGAATAGAACTGATTTATTACTAAAGAGAGAAGTCTTTTGGATTATTGAATTAAATACTAGAGTTCCCTATGGGATAAATAAGAGACTTGATGTGGATGCATTCATTCACTGAAATATAAATTGTTCTGCATTTATTTGGATTGGTATTTACCGTATACTTTCTAGAGAATCTTCCTTAAGAATTTTCGCTGGATCTTCCTCTAATAGTTTTCCCCCAGGGAAAAAATACTGGTAGTGTATGATAGTATGGATTGGTATTTACCGTATTTACACAGTTGAGGTGTCTTCATAACAATGATTAAGATGTATAAATAATCAAATTGATTACATTTTACAATACATCATCAACTGTATTGATTTAGACAGATATTTCTCATATCCCTTTTTGTAAACAATATTGAAGGGAAATTCTTATATAACTTTAGTTACTACAGAATTATGGTTTGGATATCTACGGATAGTATTAGCTATATAACTTGGAATAATAATACATGTATAACTAATATATATTAAGAAATTAAGATTAACAAAAATTTTTATCTTATATTAGTCCCCCCCTCCCCATTGCTCTCTCTCTCTACTCACCTACACCAAGAAACTATTATTATAGTAGAAATTAGGATTATAACTATCCCATTTGGTGTGCTTTCTTAACATATATTATATCTTCTAGCTCGAATGCTAGTATGAGTTGAGTTTAACTACAAGAATCTCATATTAAATATTATACATTGTTCTACACTTTCATTATGTTTAAATATTCAAAAATTATTATTAGTATTTTATTAATTTATTCCTGAATGTTTAATATGTTTATATGTATTTTAATTTAATTCTATGGTTCTAAACATTGTTTATGCTTTATTTACTGATATATGCATTAGATTTTGCCAATTCTGTTGTAGTTATATTTTTTGTATTCCTATGAAGAATTTTTTTATTTTTTATGTTTATTATTTATTATTGTTCTTATGTTATATTTTATTTATGTATACATATGTGTCATTTTAATTTATTTTATTTCATGTAACTAACACATCAACATATAATCACACTCCCTGTTAACTAACTTTACAAATGCAGTTTGACATTAAGGGGGTGTGTACCTTTGTGATAAATTTCATTGGTGCAACTCAGCTTTAAAAGGTGTTCACCTGTGGTGGATTATCACCTCTGATGAAGCGCAGGTACGCCTGCGCGAAACATGTCAGGTGTTCTGATGTCTGACCTTGTCTAACCTTTGTGGAGAAATAAACTTTCTGACTTTAACAGCACTCTGATTGCCCGTGCAGTGTTTGCTTTTTTTCATACCCTTATATATATATATATATATATATATATATATATATATATATGTGTGTGTGTGTATGAGTGTGTAAAACACTTGAAAGTATTAGAAGGTAGAAACATTTAACAATAACTTCCAGTTGACACATATACAGGTATATATTAAATGCTTTTGTGTATAACAGTAACTCGCTAGTTTATAATACAGCAATTCCTGCTAACCGGTCCCCAATTTCACTGAAATATTATCTACAGATGAGAGCTGTGTCAATTATAAGAACAAATGATACAAATGGATTGATTAATCGACTATTAAGCCCATTAATTTAGTAAATAGTGAAATAGTGTGGTCTATTTATTTCAATTATTTATTAACTACATTCATTTAAATTTGTTTGCTGTCTGACATCACATATAAGTTTCATATACAAAAAATGATTGAGTTTTATTTTATCTCTTCGCCAGAAATACTTATTAGGTAAACTAGAAACATGGTGGTTTTATTCAAAAGTGTAATTAAAAAAATACCATGACACATTTGTCCAAAATTGTCTACTAAACCACCTAAACAAAACAAAAGCAAACAAAGAAATAATTCTACTACCTGTAGATGAATTGGTACTTTCATTAGCACCACTAATACTAAATTAACCACCACCTTCTGCCCATGGTTCAAATTATAAAATAAAAGGAACATAAAATGTAAAATGTTTGTTTAATAATTCAGATAGAAAATGCAATTTTAAACAACTTTCCAATTCTCTTGGTATCCTTTGCTGAAAACATACCTAGTCTCAGGAGCAGCAGCGTGCTACTGGGAGCTAGCTGCTGAATGGAGGAAGCATATATATGCCTCTTGTCATTTGCTCACTCAATGTGTTCAGTTAGCTCCCTTTTTCAATGCTACTTTTTCAAAACAGGGTTTTAAGAGAATGAAGCAAAATTTTTAATAGAATTGAATTGGAAAAAAAGCTTAAAATTGTATGTGCTATCCAAATAATGAAACAAAAGTTAGGTTGTATGATCCTTTAAATTTGCAAACAACTAAGTATTTCTTCATGTTATAAAATATATGTCTATGTATGACAATTGTACAGTTCTGGACAAGATTATTTGTGCTTAGTATATGCCAGGCCAAGGTTCCTCAATCCCGACATGTGGTACATGTTTTAAGGATATTTGCACTACAGCACAGATTAAATAATTATTTCATTAGTAACCATAGTTACCAAGCTTCTTTCACCAAAGGTAATCCAGAGAATATAGCCCGTTAGTGGAACCTTAGAAGTGCCTTTGAGGAACACTACACTATGGCACCCAATGCCTTCCCACACTTGTTACAATGTAGCCTCACACTTTTTTACTTCAGAACTATTCACTCAGTAGACAGAACCACAAGCAGAATACAACCCTAATCGTTATATATCAACTGAAGTCTTCCCATATACACTATATACAAGAAATGTATCTCTTTTTACATGAAATGATACATTGATGACATTTTCTTTTTTCTTTTCTTTTAAATGAAGGTGCAAGAATATACTCATATTTGAATTCTCTAATGCCATAACTGGTCTAATAATAAGCTCATCTTGCAAAAAAAATAACCCATCATCTTTCATCATCTTATATGGTAGTGAATGCTCAGTAAGTTTTCCAGAAGACAAGTGATTTGAAACATTGCTCTAAAAACATCATTATTGTATTTCTTTCTTCACATTAAAAGGCTATAGTTTGCAGTTTATACATTAAAAGCACACACAAATATATACATAATGTTGACTTACATTTTGCTGGCAGATCGAAACCACAAGTTATTTTGGCTTGTCCAGTTTGGCAGCCTCCTAAAGTGCGACATTCGGCAAGCAGATAAGGCCCCGATGCTCTGTGAATACATCCATCCACTGCAAGTAAAAAACAAAATAGAGCATAACATTAGAATTCTGTTCAACAAAAGTGAATTACTCAAACATCTATTTAAAAATCTTTCATTTTATATTTTACGATTTAGATAGATCAACAATTTTTAACAACATTCCAATTTACTTCTATTGTTTAATTTGTTTAAATCTCTTGGTATCCTTTATTGAAAAGAATATCTAGGTAGGATCAGGAGCTGAGAGCTAGCTGCTGATTGATGGCTGCTCATATATTCCTGCTATCATTGGTTTACAGATGTTGTCAGCTAGTTTCAAGTAGTGCTGCCACCTTCAATAAAGGATACCAAGAAAATTAAGAAAAATTGATAATAGATGTAAATTGGAAAGTTGATTAAAATTGTAGGCTGTATCTTAATCTTGAAATACATTTTTTGGGTTTCATATCCCTTTAAACTTCTATAAAAATGTTTAAAGAGAAACAACAATGTCTCTAACCGAAGCAAATACATCATATTTACAAGGACACAAGTCAGATGTACAACAAATATATTTCAGAAAAGTGTGGTAAAACATTTTTGGCTAGATTAAAGTAGCATGCTAACATTCACGATCTAACTTGCATGTGTATTACAAGTTGAAAATGAACGTGTTTGCTTGTGTGCAAAATTAATTTGTGCAAGTGGAGATCTAGCATAAAAAGTAAGAGTTAAAAAAATGTGCACCAAACACAACATGAATTACATTAAAACTGTTACACTTGTATTTACATTATATGATAAAAAGTAGTAATATAAATATTAATAAAAATGTTTTATAAGGGTCCAGATATATGGTATATCACAAGGTGTTTAAGTGGAAGGGCCTATAATGTGCATGCATATATATATATAAATATATATATATATATATATATATACATATATATATATATATCAATCTAAAGACTATAAGAAAAGAAATGGAACATATAAATAAATGAACCATGCAAAAGATAGGGAATCAAGCACTCTTTTATAAATAATCAAGCAAAATTTAGCATAAAAAATAAAGAAGCTACAATTCTGATCCATAATATTTCACAAGGTTACCTTTTAAAGCCATAGATAACCAACAAATATTTATCACATTTGTAATATACCTCCAAGTCACATGACTGAACATAGTACCCTTTATATTGCTGTATTAATATCCAGATAGTACCCCACTCATACTACACCCATGCTGCGCACAGTACCCAAGATCATACAAGGGATATTACTGGGCAGGATAATAACTGGGATCTAAGTATAGTAGAATACTATTGATGTACAGATGTACCATAATATCACACATTATTACAGCATAATCAGCAGTATGATAGACCTTAGCATCAAATGCAAAACATGTATTGTTGCAAACAACCAGGTGCGATGACAGTTGCCAATATGTATTAAGTCTCTGAGCAAGCAAAGTCAAACCAGGATGACCCTCCACAAATAGCGGACTTGCCAAAGATTTCAAACATCGATAATGTACAAAAATTACATGGTATTAGTATCATTAAATAGCATAGTTAGTTTCTCACTTATTTAAATCAACCATTTGTCCTGTATCTTTTGTTATATATATATATATATATATATATATATATATATATATATATATAAACACAGCACAATCCTGGTAGAGAATGAGAGCCGGTCTTGGTTAAAGAAGAAAAAGGGTTGCTTTCGCTGTACGGGTTGCGTTACCTGCAACAATATGGTGGCAGGGTGGCAGGGTCAAGTTTCCAACATCCCAAGAAAAAAAAGAAGTATCAAATTAACACATTTCTCACCTGCACAACTACCTACATTGTCTATCTTAAATTGCCCTTGTGAGAAATTATATACTGGAAAAACCAATGACGGTGCCATGACAACAATGGCCAACCATCGTTCAGCCATTAGTACAGCCCTTCATTCAGGTAAGGCAGATCAACCCATTGCACGCCATTTCTTGGAGGCCAGACATTTGGTGAAAGACATCAGATTCCTTATAATTGACCACGTCTCACCACTCAGAAGAGGTGGTGACAGAAATTATTCTTACGCAAAGAAGCACGCTGGATCTTCGAATTAGGCACCCTATCATCCAAAAGGACTCAATATTAATACAGGGTGGCAATGATACTTATAGTGAACTTTAACACAAATGTCAAGTGTGTATGAGAGTCATGATCTGATTGGAAGGATTTAATCCAACTCTTATTGTGAGTACGGTTATCCATTCCTTGAGAGTCCATGATGTCTATTCTTTTGTTAGTTTAGATATCCCCTGTGTGGAGCTCCTAGCATTACTTTTTTTTATTAATTACTTTTTGTGCATTATTGATTATTTTCTGTATATAAATATTTTGTTACATAATATTTTAACTGATGCTTTTGTTCTCATCTAAGACTCAACTTTAGAGTGGCCATTTTTTGCCCTTCTATTTTGCATATCTTTAGTACTAAATAGGTATATGTTCATCCCTATGTAGATATTATTATTAGAAATTATGCAATTATTAGTGTGGTTGATCTGTATTTATTTTCAATTCTTTATGACACTGCCTTCTGCCCTGTGACGTGTGCAAATTGTTCATTATATTTTATATTGTATGTTCTTTTCTCACATTTGTCACTTAATGTCCATCACTTGGATGCATCTCTCATGATCCATGGTGGTTATTGATTGATATGAATTTTTCTTGTTCTTTTTTCACTTTTGGTTCTTATCGGCTAGTATTGATCTTTATAGATCATCTATTAGTTTAAACGTTAATGTATACGTAATAGTTTACTATAATGTATAAGTCATAGTTTTCTGTCACACTATGAGTAGATATCTTTCAGTTGTACAGATTGTTGCTGAAATAAATGTATTTATTTATTTGTGGTTGTTATTTGTCTCTACCTGAATGCTCTGGCAGTCTCACTTATATTATTTTGTGTATATTATATTTGTGTCTATTATCTTTTGTCATTACTATGTAGTGTGTCATTGAATAAGCTTTAGGTAACTGCTATAACACGTACATATATGTGTTCTAGATGCACTGATTGTCACAATGACAAATCTAGTGGTGATATCAATATGTCACAACCTGCTTGCATTTTATTATGCCAGTTCTTGAGTGGTATTCGTTTTTTGCAACTGAGGCGGTGCTTGTTGATTTGTTTTATGTGATTGAGGTACATTGCCGCTTGTATATTTTTGTGACTTCCCCCTGAATATGTGCGGCATGGTATTTGCATCTATAGCTTGTCCCCTAATTTTGTTTCACATTGCGGTTGTTCTATATAATTTTGTACTGTGTGCCTGACTGTTTGGCCACTCCCCCTTAACCTGCCACTGGCAGTTAGTCTATAGACGCTGCACATGTGCGTCTGTTTACATGTCTGTTTCTCGGCTTGTGGGTGTTGTTCAGGATATCTATTCCCATTGGCTTCTTTTTCATTGTGTCAAGGCACGCCTGGTTTTCTCTCCCCCTGTTTGATGACAGTCCGGTTTCTCTGTACATCATATGGGCATATTTTGAGCTCTATAGCCCAATCAGATTCCATCTTCTGCTCGGGGAGGCATGTATTCTTTATGTGGTTCACCAATCAGCTGGGTTTTCACTCGGTTTTAGCCGTAGTTCGATGTTTGGGTATCTGTAGTGTTTTTTTCTCTGTGTCTTTATGAGTATTACTGTTTGATCTGGTCTTATCTTCACTAGTGGACTGAGTTTTGACATCCTATTCTATATAGTTTTAAAAACACAATCATCTACACTTGTATACACAAATACCATATCTTTACATCTTGCAGTCATGCTCAGTAATTCCTGTTTTGCACACGGTGCTAACTGATTTGCTAATTGCCTATAGGGTGGGCCTTATGGGCCTATTAAGAATTGTATTTCACTTTGTTTAATTGTCAGAAGAAGGTTTTTTTTTTTACCCCGGCGAGTGCTTTATAACTTTCTACTATATATATATATATATATATATATATATATATATATATATATAGTACAAATATTAGAATGCCTGGGGACAGGAGGTCCACACGTAAGCTCCAAAAGCGCTACTGGTGAGATATATCTCATATAACAAAGTATAGTTAGAGCTAAAAGACTATGCAGCCATTCGCCATATAGTAGATAAGTCCCCAAGGCCTTGTCAAAATTACAAATACAAATAAAAGAGTTGGAGATGGCGCTTAATCAAAGAGATCATATATACAACCTGATATAGATATTGGACATAAAAGTTGTGGACATAAAGATATATCCCTATGTATTATATCATAATCCTAAACTGAACAGAACAGAACTCATGTAAAACACTGTACAAATCAATATTCTACAGGTCCCAATTGGTGTATATATAAGCCGGCGAATATATATTTAGTGGACATATAATTTGATCCTAACAATATATTATATACAATTAATACACTCTTTAAAAATAAAAGATGTATAAATTCATAAATATTACAAAACGTAATCAGAAAAAATATGGTGCAAATAAAGTCCTTTAATCTTGATAACTTGTGCCAAAGATGGGGATATAAGCTCTCTCCCCCTATCAGATGTGCACTTACTTGGTTTAACCTCAATCACATATGAGGTAAGTATCAGGCACTCTCAGAGTATGGATAGTGGATTAGGTGGTTTGGATCTTCAGATCACACAGGAGGTAGAAACTTCCGGTATTACCCTCAATTCAGTCTCCCTCCGTTCAAATGTAAAGCGATATGGCCACAGATATAAAGAGAACACACAAAACCAAGGAAGGCTAATAGTGTTATACCCTTTATTACAAATTACATACAAATATTAGCCGTAGTTATTTCAACTCACACTTTACAACCTCAATACAATGAGGTATCTTAAGAACGTATGACATCACAATTCCTCTGCACATTTAACCATAGTTCAAATAACACACTGGAAGTTGTAAAATTTTCTTTGCCACGTAAAAATCCTTCTCATAGAAAGGCCTTCAGCCTCAAAACAATTTCTCAAATAAACCTTTACGCGTTTCGAAGGGCTCTTAGTAATTTCCGTTCTTCATCAGAGGTGTTTTCGCGGTCTATAGGCTCCTTGCTATATACCGCTATGAGGCTATTCCTGTGTCCCGTATTTCCGGGTAGCAGCATAATGCTGACGTCACTGACGTCTATATGTGAGAGTCTCTTGTCTCCACAACGCCATGTAACTAAGGACGCTTACAAACATTCAGCAGCCCTGCATGTGCATTAACTTTGCTGCTATCCGGAAATCTTAACATTCAACATCAAGACTTTTGTTATTAATATATATATCTAGGACTTGTTGCACCATTATGTATAAACTTTTAATAAATATTTAAATGTATTAAATATTAAGAACAATCTAAAACATAATAAAAACAATAATAATAAACACTCAAAAAGTATTTAAAAACTTTAAATTAAGTTCATAAACAGGTTAATAATAATACTTAAAAATATTTTTTCTCTTCATTTTGCATGCAAAATTTTTTGGCTGTGGGATTTCTTTCCTGTCACTCCACTTGATGCCGGGAAGACTACCGTCCAGGATTGGTTTGACAGGGGGATCTCATCACAGGCTGTGACAGTATACATGGGACAGAAGACGGACCACACGGAAGTGACCAAAGCTGTGACCACCAGGGATAATTACTAGGAGCCCACGCTGCACAGCTTCAAGATCTGGATACTAAAGTTGTACAACTGTCTAAAATGTATAATGCAAATGTTTCCTCCTTCACTGCTCCTACTATTTCAGCCATACCTACACCTCCTCAGACATCTTCCTATATACCCCAGCACTCAGGGCGTAAACTACCTATTCCTGACAAGTTTGACGGAGACTCAGAAGAATGTTGTGGCTTCCTCAATCAACTTCGGCTTCTCAAGTGACTTATTATTTCTCTCTAGTGAGGTAAAACTATGGTTTGGGTCTCCCATTGGTTGAAAAAGAAGATTGCTGTCTTCAGGATGCAAAACATTTTATGGCCATGTTACAAATGGTTTTTGACATTGCCAGCCGGTTTGATGCAGCTGAAACTTCTCTACTTGATTGATGCCAGGGATCTGGTACTGTTTCTCAATACACAATCGATTTCAGAACTACTGCTGCTGAGACTAATTGGGATGCTGGGGCCTTGAAAGCAGCTTTTCGTAAGGGGTTGAATTATCAGGTTAAGGATGAACTGATCTATCAGGACATTCCTGAGTCATTCCAGGGATTCATCAGTCTGTGTATGTAGATCAACAACCGTTATCACAAAAGGCTGTCAGAAAGATAGATGAAGAAGAATAGTAAAAGCTTATTTGAGGTATGTACTCTATCCTCCTTCACCTACTGATTTCACTAAAACTGGTGAGGAGCCAATGGAAGTGAGTGCAATTAGTCTGTCAGAAGCAGAACGACAACAACATTGCACTCAGGGTCTGTGTCTCTATTGTGGATATAAGGCTCACCTGCTCACAACTGTCCTATCTGGCCAGCAAAAGATTGGTCTTAACCCTGGATGGGAGTGCATGGTTAAGCCTAATCACTGATATTATCTCCTTCAAGTCTAAACTATTTTTGCCGATCCAGCTCTTTGTAACAATGCTTCCTAGGTGTCGCAAATTATTAGAGAATGTTCATTAGAAGTTTTTCAACTTGGTTGCACCCTTGACTGCCTTTACTTCCAAAAAAATCCTCAATTAAATCTTGGAATGAGGCAGCAGAGAGATGCTTTTCTAAACTAAAACAGGCTTTATTTCTGCTCCGATTCACCCAGACTCAACCCTCCAGTTTATTCTAGAAGTGGATGCCTCCAATACTGGAGCAGGAGCAGTATTACCCAATGAGATCCAGCAAATAACCAAATACACCAAGTCATATTTTTTTCCAAAAAAGTATCTGCCTCATGCCCCCATGACGTTGGAAAATTACTTACCATCAAAATGGCACTTACTGACTGGATACATCTGTTGTATAATACTACTGAGTCCTTCCAGATTCTAGCGGACCATAAAAACCTGGTAAGGGACACTGGATTGTAGTATATCGATTCTCCAAGATGGCATATTTGTACCTTTATCTAAACTAACAACCGCTAATGAATTTCCTAAATTATTCTTAGAACACGTAATCATAATCCATGGATTACCCACTAACCTTGTATCTGATAGAGGCACACTATTTACTTCCCAATGTTGGAGAGCAGATTGTAGCAAACTTGGCATCACAGTTTCTCTTTCATCAGCCTATCATTCTCATTTTAATGGGCAAATGGAGAGAACTAATCAATCTTTGAAGACTTACCTCCAACATTATGTCTCTGTCTCCCATGCTAATTGGGCTTTGTTACTTCTTATCGCTAAGTTTGCCCATGATTATACTGTGAATACATCCATCAATACTACAACCTTTTATGCAGCCTTGGGTTATCACCCACATTCCTTCCCAAATGTTTTGACTCAGTCTAATGTGCCTGCTGCTAATTGATGGGTAATTGTCTTTGGGTCCTACGTACCTCAGTTAATACTTTTTAGAAAGCTGCTGATCGCTACCGACAAAGAGCCCCTACTTACCATATCGGACAACAAGTTTGCTTGTCTAGTAAGCACCTTAAAACAAGTCTCCTCCAAACTAGGTCCATGTTTCATCATGTGGCCTATCACTTGGCTCTACCCTCTTCCTTGCATGTCCATTCAGTGTTTCACACATTGCTTTTGTTCTAAGTTGATCTGTCCAGCACCTGTTATTGTTGACAGAACTATTGAACTATTGGCTTAATAAAGAAATGAATCTCAGATTGAGAAAACAAAATTATATATTAGCAGTATTTGTTGATATTTGTGGGCAAGGATTAGCTCAAAAGGACAGTTTACTCCAAAATGTGTATTGTTCAAAGCTATAGATAATCCCTTTATTGCCCATTACCCAATTTTGCACAGCCAACATGGTTATATTAATATACTTATTACCTCTGTAATTACCTTGTATCTAAGCCTCTTATTTATTATCTATTGACTTGTATTTTAGCCATTTAGTGCAGTGTCAGTCAGAACTCCATGGGAGAGAGCACAATGTTATCTATATGGCTCACATGAATTAGCAGTCTCTTGTATTCACTTGTTTTTCTCAAGTGTAATGTGCATTTTATTTTCTCTTTCTTACCTCAATAAAAAAAAAAAAAAAAAAGCATGTGATAAGAGACTGTTTGTAGTAGCTTTGAAACAGGCAGAAATGTAGAGGTTTAAATGTTATAAAATATATTAATATAACAATGTTGGTTGTGCAAAGCTGGGGAATGGGTAGTAAAGGCGTTATCTATCTTTTTCAACAATAACAATTTTGGTGTAGTCTGTCTCTTTAATGAAGGATTGTAGTATCGTGAGTAGGATTTAATACTGTTTTACCTAATTTACTTATCAGTTTTGCCACAATATTAATTTCAGGTGGGTTTTAGTATAATTTGTATGCTGATTACACCTAAATTTACCTCTCTGCACCAGATCTGTCCCCTACTTGCTAACTCGTGTCACTTACTGTCTTTCAAATATTTAATCTTGGATGTCCTCTCACTACCTCAAGCTAAATCTCCCTAAGACTGAGCTCCTTATTTCCCTCCTTCTTCTAAGACCCAATACCTCTCAACACTCTCAGACAAGACACAACTAAGATTTTAATCCTCTCATCATTTACACACTTGACTATTACAATTTCAGCCTCTCTGGTCTCCCTACCTGCCATTTCTCCCCTATACAATACATAATGATTGCCTCTTTCAGGCTGATCTTTCTTAAACATTGCTCCTCAGCTACTGCATCTCTTTACAAATCCCTTTACTGGCTTCCTCTAGCCACCAGAATGAAACACAAAGTCCTGTCAAGGCCTTCAATAACACTGCACCCTCCTTTATCACTGCCCTTATCTCCAGATACTCTGCCACCCATCCAATCTATTGTTCAGAGATGCATACAATGCACTCTAAACATTCTAACCCCAGTTCCTCCCCTTCTTTATTCAGTTCCTTGCACCTCTTAGCATGTTAGGTTACAAGCCCAGCTATCCTGTAGATGACCTTCTTGGAAGGGCTACCCAATCATAATTTGCCTCTCAAATTATATCTGTATATTTTACCTATGTTTATAGCACTGCAGAAACTGTTGGCACTCTACATATAAATTCAAATTATAATATTTCTCTTCTAAGAACAAAAATGTGATATTTGCCAAGTAAAATATATATTTTTCTACTATATATGTATTAACTGAGAAATGCACAGATTTCATTAACATATTAAATCACTGACAAATAATTATGGAATTTTAAAGCTTAATTTCATTACTTTAATCATAAATTATTTTAATTCATTCATTCATTTGAGGTTAAAATTATTTACATCAAAGCTATTATATTATATGATGCAAAGATATATTTGTTTAAAATAGAATTTACTTCATTAAATTAAAGACTGGTAGTTAAAGACATTAAGATATGAATGAACAATTACAATTATGTTTTGCCTTTGAAGCAGAGACAAAAATGAGGGCCGAAGAAGATAGAGTTAATTTCCAGAGCTAGACTATGTGATCATCCATGCACAACAGAATGGAATCTTCTGGGCAAGCAATTTATTTTAATTTATCTATTTTTATACATCTCAAATAAGAGTATGTGTGTTGGTTTAAATGTTCAATTGCAATGTTGTGTCTCATTTGTAATAATAGCTGGTGCTTAAAAACATAATTTGAATGGTTGACCAATGACAAAATCTCATGCATAGTTGGCTTTTACCAGTGTCCATATATTAGATAGACATCTAATGATGCACATACCTTGAAATTATAAATAAGTAATCCAGCTATTCATTTTAAATTTTAAGCTTTATATTATAATAATAATAATAATAATAATAATAATAATAATAATAATAACACCAATAACATAAACAATAATAATATTAGTTTTATTATTATTAGTATCTATAAATTTTATTCCAGATACAAAGAATTAAAGGGACTCTCAAATAAAAATTAAACTTTCATGATTCAGATAGAGCATGCAATTTTAAATAACTTGCCATTTTACTTACATTAACAAACTGTGCATAGTATTTTTATGTTTACACTTTTGGAGTCACCAGCTCCTACTGAGCATGTGCAAGAATTCACAGAATATACATATATGCATTTGTGATTGGCTGATGGATGTCACATGATATAGGAGGAGTGGAAACAGACATTACTTTGAAATTTGTCAGAAATAAATCTACTACTCATTGAAAGTGCAGACTAAGTGCTATTGCATTGTATTTTTATAATGCATTTGTTGATTATGCAAATCTACTGTATTTACTGGTCCTTTAATAGATACAATCACCAGCTTCCTAACAGTTGAATTTCATGTTCAGTTTCCGAACTAGAGCTAAAGCCTTTAATTGTTTCTTAACTAAAATATATCATAGAACTTTCTCTATATTTTATTATAGAACTCTCTCATAAAATCAATGACCATGTACCACCTCTTACTAGATGGGTGGACTGTGCAAAACTACTGTTACAAATAGAAGCAAAAATTGAACTTTCAATGTAGATACCCTGGCGTCAGAGGGTTTAAATACCCATCTTGACTGGCACTGCTTTTTGTAATGTTATCTTGAATATTTCCCATATCTTTTTTTCACTGATTGTTATAGGCTTATGCAAATATTGTTTACTGTGGATTTGTTCTGTGGCTAATATTAATTTAGTATAAGATTTCTAGATATTCTGAAAGAATGTGTGAAGTTTATTAATAACTTTTACTCAAGCCATTAGTTAAACTATAGCATATTGTGAAAGTTAATTTAATCATGATAACCATGTTATGGAGACTTACATACAAACAGGACATCAAGAATCTGTAAATTATTAAAGACAAAGAAGGCGCCTCATGTGCATATCAGTAGTTCAATCTTGTAAATTTCCAAAAAGAAGATACAGGATACTCTCATATTGATGCAGCACCCTATTGTGCTGTTGTGAACATGATGGAGATACAAAGTGCACACTGAACCAAGGCTGCAGGAACAAAGCTGCGATTATGAAGGAAGCAACTGAAAATGAAAGCACAATACTACTAATCTCGGAATAAAATCAAAGTTTTATGAAAAACATAAATAAAAAACAGTATGTACTACAACCAGGGGCTACACAACTGATTATCCTCCCGTCATGCCGCATATTTTCACTTGCTACCTTCACAAAAAGATTCAAAACCCGTAGAAGCTTAGGGGCCAATTTATCATGGCCCCAATGTGGACCAAATAAATCTGTTTCTGCGTGAGCCTCTGAGGCAGCAATGCGCCTAAACGCAAACGATCAGGGTGATTAACACACCCTGCTAGTGGCTGATTGGCCGCGAATCTGCAGGGGCGGCATTGCACAAGCAGTTCACCAGAACTGCTTGCACAATGATAAATGCCGACAGCGGCTCATGTCCACCAGACAAATGATATATCGGCCCCTTAGTCTGTTCCTGCAGCCTTGGTTCAGTGAGCCAGAGCGCTGTGTATCTGCAGCACATTCCCAACAACACAATAGGGTTCTGCATCAATATGTGAATACCCTGTATCTCCTTAGTGGAAATTTACAAGATTGAACTACTGATATGCATATTAGGAGCATTCTTTTTCTGTTTTAATTTGCATATTATTGATGTCTGGATTGTGTAAAGATGAAGAGCAGCCTGAGCTTGTGCTTTGCAATTTCATTTGATTGTTTATATTTGAGATCTACATTTCCATGTTTTTTTCCTATTGTATATTTCGGACTTGATACTCTTATATGACATTATTCATTGGGTGTAATTTGCATTGTTTCATTGATTATTTAATATTATTATATCTTTGCTCATTATTGTGGGTATTGTTACATTTTTGGAATATGTGTGAGCAGATGGTTCAGATTTTGAATTTGCTTTTATGGAATAAAAAACAAGATGCAACCTTTGTTTGGGTAACAATAGTTAAATTTGCATTTTAAAAAATCTTTGGTAGGAGCATATTGTTCGCTTATATATCCTGTGTTTGGAGAAAAGGCTGGATGTAGCCACCAATCAGCAAGTGCTACCCAGGGTTCTGAACCAAAAATGGTCTGGCTCCTAAGCTTACATTCCTGCTTTTTCAAATAAAGATACCAAGATACGAAGAAAAAGTGATGATAGGAGTAAATTAGAAAGTTGCATAAAATTACATGCTCTAACTGAATCATGAAAGAAATTAAATTGGGTTTAGTATCCCTTTAAATTCTTATGCTGGCACATTTTGGTTACATGTATGCAATATAAGAAACTCTGCTTAATTGTGAGTTTAGTCTAGTCTCCCATATTTTTATCTCTTGCTTAGGCTGTAGATATCTAGGTATGTGTAGCTGCAATAAAGTATATGGCTTCATTTTAATTTCACTCATTTTAAAAGTTGGTAAGGCCATTTTAAATTGCAATAGTTTGTTGAAATCAAACATTAGCTAACAGTTTTTCATAATCAGAATTACGGTAAGTTGTTTTTTTTCCTTAGAACTAATTTATTTACCCCTTCCCCCACCCTTTTTTATATAGACTATTCATTTTTTTATACCAAGCAATAGCATTTCATTCCTATTTTTAATTGTAAATTCAAGGTCATAATGTTTTTTGTTGGGGCAAAATATTTTTCAAATGCAGAAAGGGAATATTTTAAAGATGATATTAGCAAACATGATGGGTCATATATTCTTCCAGAACCCTGTGAATAAAAAAATATAGATAATAAGAAATGTAAAGCATTAGTAGTTCAAGCAGTCATTGCTACAATTTGAGTACTTGTAGACATAATAGAAACACTAAAGGGACAGTAAACCTCCGATAAAAACATAAAGCATTCAAACCAACAGATATATACCTTTATTTTAATAATATAATGTTTTGTTTTTCATTTTAATATTAAAAAATCGCTATATGTTTTCTCTTATTTGCACTCCCTTCGTTTACCTCATTATGCAAAACCAGTCACGAATAGCTGTACATATATAACTCGTGAGCACGCATCACCATTTTCAATCCCCTGATTCATTTCTTTGTAGCTCATTTCAGTAGGAGGAGTAAAGTTGTCACTGTCTCTACAGCAGTCACATGATCTTTGTTCTAGGCGCGTGAGTTAATCACTTGAGACTTGATTTGTGAAATATGCAAGCGCAAATCGTTTCACAGATGCTTGTCAATGAAGAGACATGCATGTTACTGTAGTGACAGTTCTGTGCATGCGAACAGGATTGCACATAGCCATCATGAATATTCATTACACTGATTATAGGCAAAACAACGATTGGTCGATTGCTTACACCCATTTCAGTTGCTTGCTCACAGGGCTGTCAGCTATTGATGGACCGAAGCATGAAGCAGCTGCTTCTAAATGCAAAAAAGAAGGTAAGGATTTAAATTATAACTGCATTTACATTCTGGAAATATTTAGGCTGCAGTTCTGTGACGAAATCGAAGTTTTGAAATAACTGACTTTTCTAACCATTTAAAGAAAGAAAATTTAGATCTCACAGGAAAGATGGGAGACCCACTAAACAATAGAGACTGTCTAAAAATAGCATCACTAAGAACAACCAATATGGTGGAAGAAATAGAGGATAAACTGAGAATATTTTCAGAACAGCGAGATTCATATGAGTGTAAATTCACAGAGCTTCAAAATATTATAATGGAACAAAAAAAAACCTTATATACAGTAAGACAACAAGAAAGGAAAAGTTATTCCAAGATTATACCTGAATTTGGAGTCCCTATGGCCTGGTAAAAAAAAGACAGAACAAGATATAGAGCAAAGGCAATTACTACTGCCTGTGCCTTTAGCACCAGTCATAGTATCTGAGACTTTTAATGCACATAAAACCCTCACAGGTTTTTCAATGCAAACTTGTCCCATGTCTATAACTGAAAAAGACAATTTTCAGAAATGGTGGGGTGCCATGCCTCAGAATGACTTCAACAAGCTCATACATTGGTTTCAGAGGGGAGCTGAGAATGCACAAAATGGAGGCCTGAGTTTTGATGATTGAACTGAATTACTAAAATTTTCTCTGGGTCCATTTGCAAGCAGATTAATAGGATTTTAAGGGACAATCTTCCATAGAATTGTTATGGATTTAAAAGATAGATAATCCCTTTATTACCGATTCCCCAGTTTTGCATAACCAACACAGTTATATTAATATAATTTTTACCTCTGTGATTACCTTGTATCTGGGAACCTTCTTCCAGCCCCCTGATCACATGACTGTGACTATTTATTATCTATTGTCTTAAATTTAGCATTGTTTTGTGCTAAATCTTAAATAACTCCCTGTGCCTTAACACATTGTTATCTATATGGCCCACGTGTACTTTCTGTCTCTTTGTGTTGAAAAGAGATGTAAAAAGCATGTGATAAGAGGTAGCCCTCAAAGGCTTAGAAATTAGCATATGAGCCTACCTATGTTTAGTTTAAACTAAGAATACCAAGAGAGAAAAGCAAATTTGATGATAAAAGTAAATTGGAAAGTTGATTAAAATTAAAAGTCCTATCTGAATAATTAAAGTTTAATTTATACTAGACTGTCCCTTTAAAACAAATGTTTCAGATCAATCTGGAAAAATAGCTGCAACTTACTTCTACTTAACTAACGTAGAAAAGGAAATTAGTCACATTACAATGAGGCCTACAGATGGCCCTCAGGAGGTAGCTCAAATAATACTCTTCTGGTGCACCCTAAGATAGCCACAGCTTATAGCTTGTGTGCTTAAACCCCTTCCCCATGAATGCCAGGAATATGTGCATCTGTTTGATAAAATGCCTACAGATTTGAAAATGGTATTAACCAGGGCAGATAAGTGGTGGATAGATTACTCACACAAAGATCAAGAATGTGCAGTCTAAGCAGTAAATCCATTTAACATAGGAGCAGGTAAGACAATGCAAGGTAATTGGAGAATAAAAAACATGAAGAGCCACAGTGGAACAATCATAATAGAACCAATGGAAACTGGAGACTAAATAGGCATGATGATTTACAGAAGGACAAGCAGGAATGATACAGTAGTGGATGGACAAGGAATGAAATGGGAGAAAATAAAAACAAGGAAAGACACAATGGTGACTGGAGAATAAATGATATTGAAGATAATAAATGCAATATGCAATATGGCATATTGGGACCTGAGAAGTCAGAGGATGGGAGGAGAAACAGAAGCCTTAATGAGGGTCAGTCCACCATATTTAATTACATTGCGGGGGTGCAAAAACACATGTTGTTAGACAGTGGAGTGGTGGTTACTATGACAAACAGGGTCACAAATGGGAACAGCTTATTAAAAATATTAAGAGTTACATGAAACTCACAGCAAGTCAGAGTAGGGATGACAGAGATTAAGGTGGGTGGATAAACAGTTAAAGTTGAAGCTATAGTTGGATATTAGAAATAGAAGCACTAAAGGGAGTTTAATTTATGTTTTAATGTAGAGCACATATGCTCACTCAATCATCAGCAACTCTGATTTGCCTCATGTAATAGAGTCTTTTCACTACTTATTGATGCACCCTATATTAACCCTTTGAGTGCTAAACATGTAGTCTGTCTAGTTAGAGCCTCTCTCTACTAAAAGTTTCATATGTTGAATACTACATAGCACCTATTCCAGTCAACAAAATTTGAATGGGAATAGCTCCCACACATTATTAATAGTGATACAGGGTTAAAAAGTAATATAGAGTATCAAATAAATATTTGTATAGCAGTGCCGTTGATACCCCCTCTCTCTAGTTTAATTTATTGTAGACTTTGCCAACCTATGCTTGTTTAAAAAAGAACCAGGTAATGAGAAACATGGAGAGACAACACAGATAAATGGTGCATTGTGTCAAATAAAATACATAGTGGCACCTGTAAAAAGCCTAGGAGAAAACAAGCTACAGTTAGAGGGATGAACAGAATGGCTGAAGCTACTGGTTCCAGTATGGGCAAGAGATAAGCTTGATTGTGGGAGGATAAATACAACAGTGCTACTTGAAGGAAAAAATCTACCTTGGCAGCAAGCAATACCCAGTCCCAAGGGACTCTGTGGCTTCTATTACAAAAATAAGAGACACTGGAGGAACATGGAATCATAAAATCTGGAAATGGATATGGATGTAAGTCCTCTTTTTTGGCCTGTCAAGAAGGCAGTATTGAAAAACAGTGAGGCAGAAGGGAAAAAAGCTCCATCCTGGAGACTTACCATTGATTACAGAGCTGTCAATAAATGCTCAAAGAAGATGACACTGGTCGTATCAGTCTATTGTGAAATGATGTCAAAGATATCACCAAAAATGAAAATATTTACAGTAATAGATATAGCTAATAGAAATGTCAATACTGGACTGCCTTTACTTGGAAAGGACATCAGTATGCTTTCACGGTTCTTCCACAAGGCTACTTTGATACCCCATCTATTTTCCATACCCACATGAAAAAAGCATTATCACAGTTCCCACGACCTGAACGTATTATCCATTATGTGGATGATGTGCTGCTTTAGTCTCCAAATATGGAACAACATCAACAAGATCTGACACTTTTGTTAGAGTGCATTAAAAATGCAGGGCTAAAATTAAATGGTGCACAAGCTCAGTTGGCCTGCAAGGAAGTTAATTACTTATGACTAACCATAACTGGAGAGGGTAGAGCAATTGATCATGACAGAGCAAAAGTGATTGCTCAACTACCAATCCCAACTGATCATACAGCACTACAATCTTTGTTAGGAATGATGGGCTCCTAGAGAGTTCACACCAAGATATGCACAGCTGGCTCAACCCTTGTATGCAATCCTTAGAGCAGAAAATTGGGATTGGTCTGATGAACATACCAAGGCTGTTAAACAGTTGAAGAAATAACTAAGCAGTGCACCATTCTTTGCAACTCCTGACCACGAGAAAGAGTTCCAGTTGTATCCCATCACAATGCCAGATTTACATGGAGTAGTCATTACTCAGAGCTGGAGTAACACAGAGCTATCTGTGGAATTCAAAACCCAGACACTGTCAGCTATGGAATTGAAATTTGGATGGTGTGAGTGAGTCATAATGGCTGCATACTGGGCAGTGAAATGATTTAAATACCTATTTGTCACACAAAATGTTATTATCCGTACCCTCTATACACCTTTAAAAGTGTTTAGGCAAGAAAGTCTGGCAATTATTCATATTAATAATGCTCGTCTTCGAAAAAGGACAGTGGCATTGGTTGCAGATAACATTTTAGCACATGAGTTAAAAGAGCCAAATCAATGGGTAGCTGGAGTTTGTATTAAAGGAAATGCACATGAATGCCAGATCAACCCAGGACCAACTTGTCATTCAGTATTCAAAGATGCCATTCACTTAATGATAGATAAATATCCCATCTGGTACACAAATAGTAGTTGTCATCATGTACAAGGAAAAAGAGTTTCAGGAATTGCTGGAGTAAAGTGAAAAGATTTTAGAAGAATTTGCATTCAAGCTAAAAGCCTCTTCTGCACAATATGCAGAGTTAGCAGTTGTTGTGTAAGTTATTTACCAAGAATCAGAAGACAGGTTGACAATAGTCTAGGACAGTGACTGGGTTTTCAGTAGAACATGTCTGTTGCTGAAACTGTGGGCTACCAATTCCTGGCTACCGACTGACCAACAGTGAAATGTCACAGCCTTTCTCAAATTGTGGAGAAACTATCCCATAGCTTTCAAAGAATCGATATGATCAAAGTATGTGCCCACAAAAGAACAGGGCCTCACCAAATAGGAAAAAAACCTTGCATATAATAGAGCAAAACAAGCAGCAAAGTGGGCTGAGGAATGGAAACCAGCCTATGAAGAATGACAGCTAACTGTAGTTGCAACAACAAGGGGAGAATTGAAAGTGATACAAAAAAAGAATGCAGATATTGCAGGTGCATCAATATGAAGACCCTGAAATTAAAGAATGACGATAAGAAGAGGAGAGGAAGTACATCACAAAGGAAAAATGGTAGTGGAAGAAAAGGGTCTGGCCTGTGTACTAGAATATGTCCTTCCTATCTGGGTTGTACAATTTCATAATAGGAAAGGATATACTTAAATGGATATATGGGTCACAAGCAGGAGGACCCCAAAGATAAAGGGACCAAAAGAAAAAATACAGAAGATGGGAAGGTGGCATAGACAGAATAAGGACCTTGAAAAAAATTTTGACGGTTGCCTCATCTGCGCATCTAACTGGAAGAAAAGGGGAGGAACAAATTAGCGCAACCTGATGAGCACAAAAAGCTTACTTCTAGCACAGTTAACGTTCGAGCGGGAGCGTTAATGGCACTGATTTTAAGAAAAAATAGCCAGACTTGGAAGTGGTCAGCAAAGCTATAAAAAGGGAGTTTTATAAAGTAACATTTGTAAATTTCTACTTGTGCAAATACAAAAACAAATGCACACAAAAGATCAATATCACAAGCACTTTACATTTCTTGAAAAATACTGGGTTTACTGCCCCTTCAAGGAAAGTGAAATTGAGTGCCATCTTTCTCTCTTCTAAAGCACATGTATAAATCACAATGCATGTTCCTACAATAGCCATTTGCACAGGGTTGAGATTCGTTGGCAAGGTTCCTAGATTTAGCAAGGGAATAAAAATAATAGATTTTTACGGAAACCTCAGTATCTCAGCTCTGGATAGTCCTAGCCCCTTGGAACAAAAACTGATGTCTAGAGCAGTGTTTGTCAACCTCAGTACTTAAGTACCCCCAACAGGCCAGGTTTTAATTTTAGCTGAACCAGCGCACAGGTGAAGTAATCAGCTGATCAGTAACACCATGGTTACTAACATGCTCTCACCCATCAGATGATTATTTTACCTGTGCACTGGTTCAGCTATAATAAAAAACCTTTCCTGTTGGGGGTACTTGAGGACTGCGGTGAAAAACAATGGCCTAGAGCACAGCACAAGGTACATGTACATATATAAACATTTTGCACATTCTTGTTCTATAGACTTAGAGTTTAAGTCATAATGTAATTATCAAGATCGCTAAAAGTTCCACTTTTAGGGACAATTTTTTTATCTTGTCCTTTTAAAGATTTTTACCTATCCCTTTTTACATAAATATGTTCAGGTGATATTTTCATATCAGCTTTTTGCAGTTATGCTGCATCACTTTTAAATGATTTAGCATCTGAGTATTATGTCCCTTTAAACAACCATGCTTGTGATGAATGGTATTGCATATTACAGATAATTGACATCCACAATGAATGAAAAGATGAAATGAATAAAAATGTACTTATTCCGTACATATATATATATATTTATGTGTAAAGCTCAAAAGGTTAAACTAATGTTGGAATGTGCTTTCTTGAAAATCCCTATTATTTATTCTACTATAATAAACAATATGAGATATTCAGACTTATTTTAAATAAGATTTTAGAAGTTACTATAAATAAACTTGTAGGCTGGTATTTTTGGAACATTTTTGGAGCTTTTGCATCGTCAGACATACTGTTAAGAATATTAAAATAATAAAATATTCAGATTATGATATTACAAATAAGCAGATGCATTGTGTATTTAATGCATTCAAACAGTACTAATTATATTGTAAATGGAAGCATTTGAATCATAGTACATATACGAACAAAAGGTTCTTGGTTGATAATTAGTGATAAACTTTCCTTTGGTGAAATTGTAAATGTCAGTAGAAATTAATTGAATGCACATTGTCAGCTTCAATATGAAAAGTAAATCTCAATAATACATGGAAACAAGAAAGAAAATGAAAATACTATCCTGCACGCAGGTGTTTCTTCCCTTTTTTTCATGTGCTTAGTTCATTAGTTTTCATGGTGTTACGAGCAAGAACCTTTATTTTGTTAATATTATCCTAAACATGATAATGAAATTAAAGTTTGCACCAAACTAGCAAAATAGCCCCAGAAAATTCCTATTGGCACAATACATTTCCCCATGATGCAACTGTGTAAGTGCAGAATCGTGTTACAGAATGCCAGAGGTGAAATGGTATAATCTATCAGTCATATTCCATCATGCCTTTACATCATGTTCTGCAATGACATGCCTCACTAATTCTGAGTAGTGGGTGCAATACTTTCAATACTTTCAGGACATAGTTGTATGAGAACAGGTGGTCCTTCTGTGAAATCCAACCTCTCCTCTAGCTTTCTTATTTAAGTAAGTAATCAATAATCTAAGTCATGAGATTTCTGAGCAAAACATAGCAGAATGTCCAGTACAATAGATTATCATTAGCCTTCTTAAATTGTTCATGTGGAATCCAAGCATGGTAGACAGGACATATTCTGGTAAGACAAATGATAGACTGGAACATCCACAGAACTGTGTGATAATTACAATCCATATCTAGTAAATCATATATTTGTAAAATGTGTATCTTAAAGGGACACTGAACCCAATTTTCTTCTTTTGTGATTCAGATAGAGCATGAAATTTTAAGCAACTTTCTAATTTACTCCTATTATCAAAATTTCTTCATTCTCTTTGTATCTTTATTTGAAATGCAAGAATGTAAGTTTAGATGCCGGCCCATTTTTGGTGAACAACCTGGGTTGTCCTTGCTGATTGGTGGATAAATTCATCCACCAATAAAAAAGTGCTGTTCAGAGTTATGAATAATAAAAAAAAAGCTTAGATGCCTTCTTTTTCAAATAAAGATAGCAAGAGAACGAAGAAAATTTGATAAAAGGAGTAAATTAGAAAGTTGCTTAAAATTGCATGCGCTATTTGAATAACAAAATAAAAATGTGGGTTCAGTGTCCCTTTAACCCTTTGAGTGCTAAGCACTTTCCCACCTGGGTGCTAATATTTTCTAAGGGTTTTTTTTTTTTTTTTTGGAAAAAAAAATTAACTTTTTTTTTTTTAACAACAGTGGGTCTTGGGGGTCTGTAGCTGCTTAGATGCCTGAGATACAAGCTTCTAGGTAGCATGCCCCCTCCTCCTATACTTAACAATGTTAAGTATAAATAAAGTTGCGCAGTGACGTTATCCCATCATTGAGTGTGACGTCACTGCGCATCACTTGAAACCCCGGCGATGCCTGTCACTCTATAGGCATGATCGTTGGGGTAGGAGCGGTTAGGAGCCCCTAGATCTCCCTCAAGGTGGGAGAGTGCTCATGACGGCTCTGAGACGTCATTAGCACCAGAGTGAGATACTCTGTGACGGCTCCGAGCCGTCATTAGCACTCAAAGGGTTAAGTGTCAATAGTGTAATTAAAGTGATATTAAACAGTATGGGAATGTAAAATTAAGTGCTTAATTATATGTAATTAAAAAAAACTTTGCAATATACTTGTATTATTATTATCCCCCCCCTTTTTCCTGTAATTTAATGGGTGGCACCATATTCCAGGTCACTGTGTCGGCTAAATAGGAACTGTCAGAGAAAATATTTTTCCACCCTTTCCATAATATAGACCATCTGCTTTGGTATTATTCCCATATGTTATGGAGGACTGAGGACCATCATCAATAACAAAATGTATGCTTACCTGATAAATTCTTTCTTTTGGAATAATGATGGTCAACAGGCCCCGCCTGCTTCATATTGGGCGCCAGTTCTAATGACACCTCTATAGACCCTGCTTTGCCTTTCCTACCTTTCTTTTCCTATTCTCTACTCGGCTATATGTGAAACAAAGAGAGAGATAGGAGGGTTTTAAAGGGACAGTAAAGTCAAAATTAAATTTATATGGAGTGAATACAGCATAACATTTTAAACAACTTTCCAATGTACTTCAATTACCAAGTTTGCTTAGTTCTCTTGATATCCTTTGTTAAAGAGTAAGCAAAGATGACGTCAGGGGCATGCACGTGTCTTTTAGCCATTTAGCAGCAGTGTGTGTAACAATGTTAATAGCAATGTTATACATAGTTGCAAACACAGCTGCCATATCATGCTACAGAAACTCTAAGACAGCAGAGTTTGCAACTATGTATAACATAGTTTTAAGCATTTTTGCAAGCATGTGCCTAATGGCTAAGGACACATGCACGCTCCTGAGCTCACCTTGGATTACTATTTCACAAATGATACCAGGAGAACTAAGCAAAATTGATAATAGAAGTAAATTTGAAAGTTGTTTAAGATAGCATGCGCTATCTGAATCACAAAATTTTAATTTTGACTTTACAGTCCCGTTAAAGCTCTCGTATGGGTTCTTGATCTCCTCCTAGTGGCGGAAAAACATAATTTATGCTTACCTGATACATTTATTTCTCTTGTAGTGTATCCAGTCCACGGATCATCCATTACTTGTGGGATATTCTCCTTCCCAACAGGAAGTTGCAAGAGGATCACCCACAGCAGAGCTGCTATATAGCTCCTCCCCTCACTGCCATATCCAGTCATTCAACTGAAACAATCCGAGAAAGGAGAAACCATAGGGTGCAGTGGTGACTGTAGTTTAATTAAAATTTAGACCTGCCTGAAAAGGACAGGGCGGGCCGTGGACTGGATACACTACAAGAGAAATAAATTTATCAGGTAAGCATAAATTATGTTTTCTCTTGTTAAGTGTATCCAGTCCACGGATCATCCATTACTTGTGGGATACCAATACCAAAGCTAAAGTACACAGATGATGGGAGGGACAAGGCAGGAATTTAAACTGAAGCAACCACTGCCTCTAGAACCTTTCTCCCAAAAACAGCCTCCGAAGAAGCAAAAGTATCAAATTTGGAAAATTTGGAAAAAGTATGAAGGGAAGACCAAGTTGCAGCCTTGCAAATCTGTTCAACAGAGGTCTCATTTTTAAAGGCCCAGGTGGAAGCCACAGCTCTAGTAGAATGAGCTGTAATCCTTTCAGGAGGCTGCTGTCCAGCAGTCTCATAGGCTAAACGGATTATACTCCGAAGCCAAAAAGAAAGAGAGGTTGCCGAGGCCTTCTGACCTCTCCTCTGTCCAGAGTAAACAACAAACAGGTTAGATGTTTGGCGAAAATCTTTAGTAGCCTGTAAGTAAAACTTCAAGGCACGGACTACGTTTAGATTATGCAAAAGACGTTCCTTCTTTGAAGAAGGGTTAGGACATAATGATGGAACAACAATCTCCATGCACTGAGCCACCGTGGGGCGCGGAATGGAGTGAAGAACACAGCAAGCATTTAGAAGTTTTGATAACCTGGACTCCGTCAGGTAAATTTTCATTTCTACAGAATCTATTAGAGTCCCTAGGAAGGAAACCCTCGGGAGAGGAGATAGAGAACTCTTTTCTTTGTTCACTTTCCACCCATGCGACCTCAGGAATGCCAGAACTATCTCTGTATGAGATTTAGCAATTTGAAAGCTTGACGCCTGTATCAGGATATCGTCCAGGTAAGGAGCCACCGCTATGCCTCGCGGTCTTAGGACCGCCGGAAGTGAGCCCAGAACCTTTGTAAAAATTCTCGGGGCTGTAGCCAACCCGAATGGAAGAGCTACAAATTGGTAATGCCTGTCTAGAAAGGCAAACCTCAGGAACTGATGATGATTCTTGTGAATCGGAATGTGAAGGTAGGCATCCTTTAAGTCCACTGTGGTCATATACTGACCCTCTTGGATCATGGGTAAAATGGTTCGAATAGTTTCCATCTTGAATGACGGAACTCTGAGGAATTTGTTTAGGATCTTTAAATCCAAAATTGGTCTGAAGGTTCCCTCTTTTTTGGGAACCACAGATTTGAATAAAACCCCTGTTCTTGTTCCGTCCGCGGAACTGGATGGATCACTCCCATTACAAGGAGATCTTGTACGCAGCGTAGGAATGCCTCTTTCTTTATCTGGTTTGCAGATAATCTTGAAAGGTGAAATCTCCCTTGTGGAGGAGAAGCTTTGAAGTCCAGAAGATATCCCTGAGATATGATCTCCAACGCCCAGGGATCCTGAACATCTCTTGCCCACGCCTGGGTGAAGAGAGAGAGTCTGCCCCCTACTAGATCCATTGTCGGATAGGGGCCGCTCCTTCATGCTGTCTTAGAGGCAGCAGCAGGCTTTCTGGCCTGCTTGCCCTTGTTCCAGGACTGGTTAGGTTTCCAGGCCTGCTTGGATTGAGCAAAAGTTCCCTCTTGTTTTGAAGCAGAGGAAGTTGATGCTGCACCTGCCTAGAAATTTCGAAAGGCACGAAAATTAGACTGTTTGGCCTTTGATTTGGCCCTGTCCTGAGGAAGGGTATGACCCTTACCTCCAGTAATGTCAGCAATAATTTCTTTCAAACCAGGCCCGAATAAGGTCTGCCCCTTGAAAGGAATGCTGAGTAATTTAGACTTTGAAGTCACATCAGCTGACCAGGATTTGAGCCATAGCGCCCTACGCGCCTGGATGGCGAATCCGGAATTCTTAGCCGTTAGTTTAGTCAAATGAACAATGGCATCAGAAACAAATGAGTTAGCTAGCTTAAGAGATCTAAGCTTGTCAACAATTTCAGTCAATGGAGCTGTATGGATGGCCTCTTCCAGGGCCTCAAACCAGAATGCCGCCGCAGCAGTGACAGGCGCAATGCATGCAAGGGGCTGTAAAATAAAACCTTGTTGAATAAACATTTTCTTAAGGTAACCCTCTAATTTTTTATCCATTGGATCTGAAAAAGCACAACTGTCCTCAACCGGGATAGTGGTACGCTTTGCTAAAGTAGAAACTGCTCCCTCCACCTTAGGGACAGTCTGCCATAAGTCCCGTGTAGTGGCATCTATTGGAAACATTTTTCTAAATATAGGAGGTGGGGAAAAGGGCACACCGGGCCTATCCCACTCCTTACTAATAATTTCTGTAAGCCTTTTAGGTATTGGAAAAACATCAGTACTCACCGGCACTGCATAGTATTTATCCAGCCTACACAATTTCTCTGGCACTGCAATTGTGTCACAGTAATTCAGAGCAGCTAATACCTCCCCAAGCAATACACGGAGGTTCTCAAGCTTAAATTTAAAATGAGAAATCTCTGAATCAGGTCTCCCCGATTCAGAGACGTCACCCACAGACTGAAGCTCTCCGTCCTCAGGTTCTGCATATTGTGACGCAGTATCAGACATGGCTCTTACAGCATCTACGCGCTCTGTATCTCGTCTAACCCCAGAGCTATCGCGCTTGCCTCTCAGTTCAGGCAATCTGATAATACCTCTGACAGGGTATTATTCATGATTGCAGCCATGTCCTGCAAAGTAATCGCTATGGGCGTCCCTGATGTACTTGGCGCCATATTAGCGTGTGTCCCTTGAGCGGGAGGCGAAGGGTCCGACACGTGGGGAGAGTTAGTCGGCATAACTTCCCCCTCGACAGACCCCTCTGGTGACAATTCTTTTATATACCTCCCCTTTTGAGCCCTTCAGAGATGTCCTGTATCATGCAGAGGGAAGCTGAATGTCTCTGTCAGTATTTTTAGCTACACAGAAAAGCACTAAAATAAGCCCTTCCCACTCATATTGCAACAGTGGAAAGCCTGTTTCTAGGCAAAAATCAAACCAGCCATGTGGAAAAAAACTAGACCCCAATAAGTTTTGTCACCAAACATATATAAAAACGATTAGCATGCCAGCAAACGTTTTATATTACACTTTTATAAGAGTATGTATCTCTGTTAATAAGCCTGATACCAGTCGCTATCACTGCATTTAAGGCTTAACTTACATTAATCCGGTATCAGCAGCATTTTTCTAGCAAATTCCATTCCTAGAAATATATTAACTGCACATACCTTATTGCAGGAAAACCTGCACGCCATTCCCTCTCTGAAGTTACCTCACTCCTCAGAATATGTGAGAACAGCAATGGATCTTAGTTACTTCTGCTAAGATTATAGAAAATGCAGGCAGATTCTTCTTCTAAATACTGCCTGAGATAAACAGCACACTCCGGTACCATTTAAAAATAACAAACTTTTGATTGAAGTTAAAAAACTAACTATAATACACCACTCTCCTCTTACTACGTCCATCTTTGTTGAGAGTTGCAAGAGAATGACTGGGTATGGCAGTGAGGGGAGGAGCTATATAGCAGCTCTGCTGTGGGTGATCCTCTTGCAACTTCCTGTTGGGAAGGAGAATATCCCACAAGTAATGGATGATCCGTGGACTGGATACACTTAACAAGAGAAATACCCCATATGTTATGGAGGACTGTGGACCATTATCATTCCAAGAGAAAATGTATCAGGCAAGCATAACCTTTGTTATTATTATATATTATTCTAAGGCTAATCTTTTATTTGAAGCTTTTTGGTGAGGTTAGTCTGGGACGCCCATTGCAAGGGGATGGAAAATTAGAAAGAACATACAATCCCCCTCCCCCTTCTCTGCATATGAAAAGACAGAAAACACAAACAAGAGCAGCAGAAATCTATAGACTTGGGTTTACAGCTGATACTTTGGGGCTTGGTTAGGAGTCTGAAAGTCAGCACAATGTTATTAAAAAAAAAAAAAGAAAAACTATACATTGTTACAAAAACACTCCTAGAAGGGCTATATAAATGGATCATCTACAAAACATTTGTGCAAAGAAAAATCTGGTGTACAGTGTCCCTTTAAAAGCAACAGAAAAATTATTTTTAAAAAAACAACAATCTACAATAAAATATTCCATAATCCTTTAATGTTAAAAGTGAAAATAAGTAAACAATACAAATTTTGAAGGACAATATTTACACTTACATATACATTTGTTGTGTTTCAAGCATGTTTATGAAGTTGTTGCTGTTGTAATTGTTTAGCATGTGTGAGATTTCATTGTATTGGGCTCTTAAAGCATCTATAGGTGTTAAAGGGACAATGTGACCTAAAATCTTTCTCCCGTTTGTTTCCAGTAATCCATTTTACCTACAGAAGTGTATTCAATTGTTTACAATTAGCTATTTTTTTCTTTATTTTGGCATTTGTAATTACTGATTTTGCCTGTGGTATCCCTACGTATACTGAAAATTTCTATATGCACATATAGGCTATAGAAGAATAAGAAGAAATATAGCTAGCTGAAGAAATTACACTCAGAGTAGGAGGTAGAAGAGATAAGAAATAACATTTTATTTTGTAATTGTTCTTTCTAAGTATTGGGCTTTGGTGTACAAAGATAATATAGAGAAGCGTGTGTGTGTACAGAAAGTGATAAAATTAGGATATCTGATTTCCCTGCAAGCTCAACACATTTTGATGGGTTGTGGTTTAAAAGAACAAAACCACCTATTTCAAATGCAAAACTAATTTATTGCACAGTTTATACGCTGCAGCTGGTATAACAAGTCATTGGAAACACACTAAGGAAAAAAAACTATTTTACAGTGCACTGCCCCTTTAATAACAGGAATGCACCCTAACAAATGTATAGAAAACAAAGGTGAAGCAATGCTTATTTCGTTCCACCATGATCTCAACTCCACAAAAAGATCCATCTGCAACCTCACAAGCAGTTATGTGCATAGGCTATTTGCATATAAACTCATCATCTATGACTGACACTGCAATGTCTTTAATAGTATATTTATTCACCACTTAATTATGTAACAGGAATAATGTCACAAACCGTTAGCTGTTTATACATATGCAACCTATATGTAACCAAGATGATGTAACTTAGGATATTGGCTAAAAGCAAATCTTTAAACTACCCAAAAGCAAATTATACTGTTTACATTACATGCTAAATATGATTACTGATGGCATATGTCATGTGATCAGTGATGTAATTGATTATAAGATTTAGAATGTTTTACATGGTCTAACTGATAATGTCATGAGTGGTGTAATTATGATTTTTAAAAAAAAAGTTTAGTTCAGAATTTTCTAAAATTCTTGGAGTATGCACACACCCGGTATATTTCTCAGTTTTGTATTTTGCCATTTAATAGATACAGCATAGACTGGATATGAGTTTTCAATATATCTTAATAAATATATTAGCTTCCTTGATGTGCACATTATGTCCCATCCGTAAACTGATTCAGCCAACATTCCTACAAAATCATTATCATGTGCAAATGCATAATTGCCAGCAAGTTCTCAAAATAAAAAGGTAGAAAAAAACTGAATTTTCAATTAGTAGCTGAACTTACACTTTTTATTTTTAAGATGGACATCTGCTTTAACTGACATGTCAGCAATGAAAAGGAGAATATTGCAAACCATGCTAAAATCTAGCTGCAGGGTAAAAAAGCCTAAACAAGCTGTATTTTATAAGAAACCATCCTTATTTTAATTTTGTTGCTTCAAGACTCTGTATTATTAATACTGATAGTACTGACTTGCCTAAAGTATATACTAAAGATGTCCCATGGTACCTGAACAACATTCATATGATAGATGTTGTTTTTCTAGTAGTGAATTTAAAATGAAGGTCCTTATCAACCGCTGCTGGTAAAAACAGACTACTAATGTGTGTGTGTATATATATATATATATATATATATATATATATATATATATATATATACACACACACATTGTATGCATGTGTATATTTTTATATATATATATATATATATATATATATATATACACACAGTATATACTGTATATATATATATATATATATATATATATATACACTGAATATATATGTGTATATATATATATATATATACACATATATATATATATATATATATACACATATATATATATATACACAGTATAGATATATATACCATTACTATATATATATATATATATATATATATATATATATATATATAGTCTGAGTATGGGGTTTGTTTTCAAATCCAGAAATTGCAATTTATTTCCAGGTCTCGTGTGTGTGTGTGTATATATATATATATATATGTATATATATATATATATATATATATATATATATATATATATATATATATATATATATATATATATATAAATGCAATAAAGACAGTGTTTGTTGATGTAAGACCCTGTGAGTGACTCCCTTCCTCAGCTGACTTATTTATTCTGGAGTGCACCCGGGGAAAAGTTAAAATCTTGGGAAAAACATGACGTTTCGATGCCTAACTGGCA